>NC_071572.1:94431384-94731384 GCF_024509145.1 Vidua macroura | reverse complement strand
GGAAGAATGCAGAATCCCATTAGCTGAAAAAGTCAATGCATTTTCCAACAGAAAAAGAAATCCCTCTGAATATTTAAGCAGAGTGGTATTAAATTTTAATACTTGCTTTGCATTAGCAAAAGCATTTTTAAAATAGAGTTAGATCAAAGAACTGTAGATTAATCAAATAAAAATTTCCCTGCATGGAAGTAATGTCTCTTTGGATAAACACTGTGCCTGCCATTGACGTTTGGGGGTCTCTGGGATATTTATTCCTGAAAAGATGGCAGCAGAGTGACTGACACACTGGCTTGGCAAGCTGGGGTAGGAATGGGAGCCATCTCTTCCCTGCTGTTCAGGCTCTCTCTGCTCACACCTGTGAAGCAATCCTGCCTCTCCTCTTTGCACAGCAAGGCAGAGAGGAGACTGGTCAGTCCTAATGTCTGGCTGCCAGTGCCCAGCCCTGTTTGGGAGTACAGATGGTAGTGGTGCCATGTCTTTGCTCTTGAGTTTGAAGGCTCTGCTTAGAGCCTCAGAGAAGACCATGCAGGCTTACCTGGAGCAAAAAGCAGCATGTACAGCACTTGCAGGTGCTGTTAATGGTAATAACAGGTAATAGAGGCTTCCAGTCTACAGCATTCATTTTAAATTTCTAGTGTCCAGAATTATATTTCTGCATTTTATGGCACTGCACAAGTCACACATTGATGAGGAATGAAATTCATAAGGTGTAATGAGAACAGATTGCATTGCAGTAAAACCATGCCCTAAGGGGGTTTGCATGGAGCAAAATTCTAATGAATAGTTGTGAACAAGAGCTGTCCTTCCCCCTCTCACGTTTAGGTGACTATATCTGCCCTGTCCTCTGTGAAGAGGCAGGTCCCAGGCAGTGTCGCCTGATGGCCCTGCCCTGGTCAGCACCTGTGAGGCGTGGAGTGCGGGGAGAGCTCCATTGTACCATGGCATGTCGTGAGATATTGTTGGCCTCAAGTCTGGAGAACAGGACACAGACAATAATGTCACTGGAGACAGATGTCCAGGTAGAGTTTCAGGAGGTCAAGATTCCCCTGTGGGTTGGGATGGGGGTTGAGTCCTTGCTGCCTGGGGCTTGCAGCCACTCCTGTCAGCTGCCAGGCCCCCCCTTGACACTGGTCTCATGGGAAGGGGCATGGAGATGGTAGCATCATTCCTGAGCTGGGATTCTTAGAAATCACTAATTTCCCATAATTCTTAGAAATCAGCACACACTAGGGGTGCATTAATCCAAAATATTGGTATTTAAAAATATAATGAAAAATTGTTTGACTTAGGAGGGCATTTTCAGTATATTTTCACTCAGATTTGCTGCCTTCCTGCTAAATAAAAATGGCAATGTTCTGTTTCCATATGATTAATTAAAGAAATAGTATCTTTTGCTAACTCAGTGGTTATGTGAGGCATATATGTGAGGATAGAATGAAAACACATGCCCCTCTGTCTGTTGAAAAAAACCAACAACAACAAAAAAGATGTTATGGCAAGGAACCTGAATAACAGAGAACGTCTCCATCCCCTTTCCCTCTTCCAGGCTGTGACCAGTTCTTGGTAGCATGAATGTTAGGGACTCTTGGGTTTTGTTTACTGCTGAGTGACTGCTGCTAGGTGGTGTTGAATTTTTTTCATCCCAAGGGCTTTGCTTGTTCCAGTGCTCCTTGTACCGTGCGGTTTTGGAGATTCAGACTGCCCTTCCGTAAACGGACTTTTTCTTGGCAAACGGGGGTATTATGATTTTTAGAAAAGTAAGCGAGGGTATCATCTCCAGAGATGAGTCAACAGCTGGGCAGCGTAGAGCAGAGGAGAAAAAGGGTTTCGGCAGCCCTGAGTACTCTAAACCACGCATTTTCGAGCGTCTTCAACTATTTCTTCTTTGCTTTCTGAAGCGGCCCGGTGCAGCCCCTCCGTGCTTGGGTAAACTCCGGCCAGCCGGGGAGCTGCCGGGACAGGCTGGGGCTGGGGCTGGACCGGGACAGGCTGGGGCTGGGGCAGGCTGTGCGTGCTGGACCGGGACAGGCTGTGCGAGGCTGGGAAAGGCTGTGCGGGGCTGAACCGGGGCAGGCTGGGGCTGGGGCAGGCTGTGCGAGGCTGGGAAAGGCTGTGCGGGGCTGAACCGGGGCAGGCTGGGGCTGGGGCAGGCTGTGCGGGGCTGGGGCTCCGGTTGTGTGCCGGGCTGGGGCAGGCTGGCTGTCCCGCTCCGCAGGCTCACTTCCACAAGGCTGCGCTGGGAGCGATTGGCCCGCGCGGATCATGTGGGAGAGAGCCGGAATCCCGAGCTGTAGTAGCTCTTAGCACTTCTTTTGCATTTAAAGCGCTCGCTCCTCGCAGCTCCCTGGGGCTTAGAGCCTCCCTGCTCTCCTTGCCCTGGTTCCGATTGGGGCGAGCCGGCGATGTTGAAGCAGGTGCCCCGGGCCGCGGGCACCGCCTGTTTCTACCTGAACGCGGTGTCCCCCGAGGGCCAGGAGCTCTTCTGGCGCTGCGATCCGCCCGCCCGGCGCCCTCCCTACAGGACCAGCAGGATTCTCGCCCGTCACCAGCTGGTGACGAAAATTCAGCAAGGTGAGTTGCTGGCAGGAGCGCTCCGTAGCCCGGCGTTGGCGCAGGGTCTGCCGGTCTGCTCTTTCGTAAGAGAGCAGGTTTTTATGCTTCATGTTTCAGGCTCGTTTCCTGTCTCTATTCCAAATTAATCTGGCTAGAGACAGGGTTTGAAATAGTCATTCATACCTCTCTGTTTCCACACATACACACATGCACCGACTACCAGGAGACAAATGCTAGTGCATTATTAATTATTTAACTAAATTACCTTTTAATCATAAACTACTGTGGTATCTTAGGTGCTGAACTTTCATCTTGTCTGACTGTCTGAGCAGTTACTGGCACCCGTTCATCTGCTCTGATTGCTACAGATCAAACCTGCCCGTAGCAACCTGCAAAAGAAGAATAGATGGTCACCCAATTAAAAAAGAAGCAGAAGTCCAGTGCAACTGGATGAAGGCAACTGGGATAACATCCTTTGGAAACAAGTGTGTGTAACTGTCAGGGCATTAGAAAATCCGTCACATATCCTTAAAAATAATTGCTGACTTGGCTTTTCGCGGCTGCTTAAGCGGTTATCTAAGCAGTCGTTACAAATGTATCAATTTGGTTTTTTCTGAATGTCTGTCTATGGCGCTATAGCTAAATGCAGATTGGCCTCAGAGCAAATCCTTTGGCCTGTGCACACAATTTAAAATCATCTTCACAATGGCTAATGCAAAGATAAAAACCCTAACCAACTGTACTGATTTTTCCAGATTATAAAACAAATCAATACATGGTTTTGTATTGATCATGATTTTGTATGGAATCCTATTTTCAAGAGCACTGGTTTCCAAAGTGGATGTGGTCCTACATGCAGAAAAATGTCATATTGAAAAAATAATCCTGATGATAAAAGCCACTTTCTGGACAGCTTGCAAAAAGGTGTTTGATTCTGCTAACTAGAGGCAGGGATAGGGATAACATAATTCATTTCCATATCTGGCTAATATCACAGCAATTGGTATGAGGTTCTGACCAGCAGCAGTTAAATGGAGTGGCTATTTTTGTGTGCTGCTTTCCAGTAAGATTCTTTAGATCTGTGGCTGTCAAACTCTGGCAGAAGTACAGAATATAGTGATGAAATTTTATTGCATTTATAAAGAAAACAATGCATAATTCTTTGGCCAGGTTTAAAAAGATGAAAAAGATAGTTTCTGTGGCAATTAGGAAAATGTGGTTGTTTGCAAGGCAGTCTCAGGAACTGGTCATGTTTGAAGGATACTGGTCCTCACTGCAGCTCTGATTTCAGGAAGGATATTATGTCATTCTGTGTACCCAGTGTATGGCCTGGATTGAATGGAAAGAAAGGGTAATTTATTTCTCTACAAGTTTATTTGAAAATGTTTTGGGTGCAGTGCTAGTACCAACTTAGTGTTCAAACAGCGTTAACCAAGGATGTGATGGATTAACACACCTCTTCTACCTGTCATGGTGCTATTTAACATTCCTTCTTGTAACCTGTAATCTGTGCAGGACAGCCAGGGCTGCCAAAGCCAGCCAGTGATGCTGAGACTTGGGAGAAGCTGCATGGTGGGGAGTTTCAAAGTTGTAACTTTTCTTCCTGCAGCTTGTTGCATGGATGGTCAGTCTGTGGTGAATGACCTCTGCTCCTCTTTCGCAGCTTTCCAACCTGTTCTGCACAGAGCTGTGGAAATTATATTTGTATAGTGCCTTGATCATGTGATGTATATTACTTTCAGTATATTAAATATTTATGTATTTTGGGTCACTAAGAATAAATACATCACTTCTTTTATTGATGTAAGCTGGGGACAGGATCCACTGTTGGTCAAGTGTCAGTTCATTAGCAGTAAGGAAATCATGATAGATGACAGATGTCTGTCTGTAAGCCCATATGCAGGCAGACACACATCTAGTGCAAAACCAAGGCACACATTTTTTCTACAGTGCCTCACGTAATGACTAATAATTTTAATACAAATAGTTGTGTTAGCAATACCAAAAAATCTAAGCCTAGCTAATATGACCCACTTTGAAACCTCCAGTGTACAGTCTGGATGAAAAACCTAGATCCATCAATCCCTCTCAGGACTTTCACCAAGTTTTGCTGGGTCAGCATGTCACCCCCTCTGCTTGCTTTGTTCAGACTGTAAGCAGTATGAGAGTACTGGATCAGTCCCCATCCCTTTCCCAGAGGGTACTGGAAGAGTACTCTAAAATGGGTGGAGTTATCAGGCTGTGCTTTTAGAGGTGAATGAGTTTTACCCCATAACAAATGGGATTCATAACTAGCAGAGTGCCACACAGAAACTTATCAATAATATATAGAAAAGTAGATTAGGAGATGCAAGATGAGAACCGAAACTTGCTTTCAGTCATCCAGTTGAGTAAAGCATGTAAATCATTATTTAGTTGCTTGAATTTGTATATCTTTGAGTCATGCATTTTAAGGCCATTAAGACAAAGTATTTGAGCATAGCTACCCCAGTTCTTGTGTTATCACCTCTCCAATCTAATAATTTAGATTATAATTGTAGCATATGTTTAGAAAAAGATCCAGCCTGCATTTTAAGATTGTTGGAATGGTGAATCCTGCCTTGTTAATTACTATGCTGAAAACAGATCTGCCACATGTTTAAGTGCTAAGCTGCCCTGGGGCTTTTTTGAATACCTGCTCTCTGCTGCTTACCCAGTTATTTTTCACTTGCTGGTTTTCAGACTGGAGGCACCTAATGTAGGATTGTTATATCAGGGGAATTTTTACCTTAGTGAAAGGAATGTTTTACAAAATTACAATATATCCAATTTACAGTGCATAAAGCAGTGACAGCATCCATTTCTGGTCAGTAATGAAGTGTGATACAAAGTGTTGCATATATTGCTAGCTTTTCAGTCATTAGCTGCATGTACTGTTCTAAAGTATGCTGATTTACGCTATCATATCACAATACAGCTTTTCTTCCTCCCTGAAAAACACATTTGCTGAAAACTATTTCCTTTGTATTTTCCTTTGGTGTTAGTTAAAAATAAACTAAATGAGTCATTAGAGGAATTATACTATTTAATCATTTCTAAAAAGAAAATCACCACAAGGGAAATGACAGGAACCAGACTGTTATTTCAATCAGATCATACTTTGAAAGTCCTAAATATTTAGTTCGTGTACACCACCAACTCCTTGAGGCAGAATTATGAGGTGGCCTGTGAATGTGAGTGCTAATTATCTGTTTGATATTAAACAGGTAATTTCAAGATGTGATCTTTATGATAATTCTCTTTCCCCCATAAGTCCATTACTTTCCACACTGAAGGGGACACATGCCTCAGCATAAAGGAACAGGGTGTAGCATGCTTGGTCTGAGGTATTTATTCAAACTCTGTATGCAGTATCTGTATGAGAATTCATTAACGATTACTCATGTTTTCTTTAAATAAATAAGGTGGTGACTTTCAAGAATTTATATTACATGAGTCACAAAGTTGTTATTTCTTTTACAGTACATGGCTAAACTCGGTGCAGAACAGAAAATATAAAAAGTAGCGGTAGGTAAAAAGTAATGAAGAATTAAGGCCATATCCTGAAAATGTTAAATTGAAATCATTGACTGTGCAGTACAGGTAGAGTGTAAGTCAAGATGAATGAAACCACATCTGCTCCAGCATAGACAGGCTGGTAAAGAAATATTCCCTTTCATCTACAGTAAAATTAGATTCTTAGCTTGCATGTTCAGTAAGACAATAATATGAAGAAACAAATGAAAATAAGACTAATTCCTATTCTCAGTGAGCAAATTCCTGCCCACAGTGTGTAATGTCCTGTGATTTGTCTCAGTTTATGTCCACAGGCAAGAACACTTGAGGAAAATTGTTTGATGGAGAGATATTAAATCAGACTTTCAACTTTTCAAGGCAAACTCTCCATTCAATACTCAGCAGATGTTTTATACTTTTATGTGTTGCAATTTCAGTTTTGATCTTGTATGTCTACTGTTACCTTTGGTCACCTGCATTTGTCTGGTTTGAGTGAGTTTTAGAAGTGCAAACAAATGCACTTTTCTGTCTTATAGTCTTCCCTTTGTAATTAGTTCAAGGTGTTTTGTTCTTCTATTTTTCTAAGCATGAGTAGAATTTGTGGAAAGTGTTACAGAGGTATACAAATGACTTGGAAAAAATTATGCAGTTCAAGGGACTTAAATTTCAATAATTATTGTACCATAAGATATAATATCTTCTTGTATTCAAAAGGAGAACAGGGAAGTCATATAGGTGAAAATGTTGCAGTCATAGGCTGCATTAAAAAAGCCCACATAAAATTCCTGGTATGTACATAGGTGTGGATTACAGGATGGGAAATGGGATACAATTACAAAATTAAAGACTGTGAGTTTGGTCAGACATACAAAGAGGACAAAATACAGTTGTTGTTCAGGCAACCTGAACTGTAGCCTTGATCATGTTCTGGATGCTGGCCACTTTACCTGCACAGGTTTAAACCTCACTGATTGAACACAGGAAAGTGAAAAATTAACCAAGATTCAGCCTTGGTGGTAATGATACAAACACCCTCACTTATGTCATCTCTGACCAGTGCTGGTGGTCTACTGCCTCTTGAGCCTGTAAGCTGGTAAATCAGGACAGCAACACCTTGTAGCCACCTTTCAGCCCCCAGTGCCTCCTCTTGTGGTGCCTCTGTGTCTGCACTCCAGCCCAGGCATGCAGGACAGGACAGAACTGGGGCTGGCGTTGCTCAGAGCTCTGGGAGGAACATCCTTAACTGCAGAGCTGCTTTGCAGACCTCGGCTGGGACGTGGTCCATCCCCTCCACCATCAGAATTGTGTAGGGCAGGTGTGTGCTCACAGCAGAGGGATCTTTGGGTTGGTTGTTTCATACACTTTTTAAGGTCCCTTAGAAACTGAGACTCTATGTCACCTGAAGCTTCTTCATCACCTTTTCTTCCTTATACACTCTTTACTCAACTCCTTAGACCTAGACTTGAAGAAACTAGAGTTCTTCAATTAAATAATAGGATTTTTTAAAATACTTTTATTATGTACTTGTACTCTGAAATGGTTGAAGTATTTGTGTGAAACTTTAACACAAAAAATGTGAGCATCCTTAGAGGTATTTATAAGCTCAGAATGCCCTGAGATGTGTTTATGTTAAAAACAATATTGGTGTAGAAGAGTGCAGTCCAGCTAATTAAAGCTTTAAAAAGTTTTTCTTCATAAACAACGGGACATTTAAAAGGGAGAAACCTTCACTGGGGCCACTATCTGGCAAAAAGGTTCAGATATCTAACTAGAAATAGCCTGTGTGGTACTGGAGATTGGATTCAATAATAGGGGCTATTTGTGGTCTTAAAGCTTCACAGCCATGAACTGTCAAAGGCACATCACCTGACACATGCAGGTTGGACACCAAAAACTAAGTCTTGGCTCTTCTTATAGTTTAGGAGACTTTTACTCTCAATTTCATTGAAAGCAGGATTTCAGCCAAGGTGAAATCGTGACTTGAGGCTTTCTTGTTTTGAAATTGTGAAATGAACAGCTGTAGTTGTGCTATATATCTTCTGCATTGATCATGGAGCAGACTGAATTTCATATTAACCCCGTTTAATAAGTAGAGGCAGTAATATTAAAAGACATTTAAACCAATAGGTGCAAGATTTATGCTCAATAAATGAATCACTAGAGTAATAATAATCAGAAGGGGAAATAGTTTAAATTTAGAAGAAATCATAAGTCACTGTGGCATATAAAATGCTACATTACAGAAGTAAAATGGAAATGACTCACAAAAGTTGATTAATTAAGAGAATATATACATAGCATTTTTGTTACTCAGTTTCTTATATCCCTATTTATACAAAAATCCCTGAAAATAAAGTGCAGTATTTGTATCATGAGCACTGTAAATGTTAATTTAAAAAAACCTGCAGTCTTATGTTCCAAACTATTATTTCTTGGCAATAGATAGTTATGTACTTTTTATTTTTATTCCTGTGCAATCTGTGTCGTCATTGATAGCAGCTTAGCCTCACTCATTTTTTTTATCTTACTCCTATCATATGATGTTCTCAGATGTTTAATTGCACTTAAACAAATATATAAGCTGTTCCATATAGGGCATCACATATGTTTGGATTAGTGCCTAAAGGACTGAGCAAACAGGACCCTTGTTACAAGGTTATTAAACAATTGACCATAGTTGAGTTTGTTACAGTTTTTAATAGCTGCTTTGGAGGGTAAAATGATGAATTATACGTCCTGTGAGCTTGATCCAGTATATACTACTTGTGTCATTTCTTATTTATACTAATTCTGTAGATATAAAAATGTGAGCAAGTGAGAAAACCCTCATCTTTGTGCCTTGTGGTGCACTTTTTGCTTAAAAACCTGAGGAGTTTCCCCTTTCAGGTTCTGTTTAATGGGTCAGATGAGCACAGCATAATATGGTGGGAGAGAGGAGGGCTTGAGCACCTTGAGCTGGACTATTTAGAAGCTGTTGAAAAGTAGACAGTATGATTCAGAGGGCTTGAGAGTATTATGGCTTGGCTGAAAAGGATGTGTGTGACTCAGTTTGAAAACATCTTGTGGGTTTTCGCCTCTCATTTGTTACAGGACCGAGTTTAATTCTACAGCGAGAAAACAATCACTCCATAACAGATCAGAACACGTGGGATTTTGACTAATACAGACATAGAGATGAACAAAAGTTTCTGTCCTTGTGATAAGTTAGGTAAACTCAACAAAGTAACTTGGTTGAAATAATGGGCTGTGCAGTACGTCTTAAGTAAATACCATTGGCCAGGCATGGAAACTGCCTGCCTGGAACATACCAGACGTTTTGCTTTCCAGTCAAAGTCCTTTGCCAAAGAAGGACTCAGCCTTGCTACTTACTCAGATGAACCTTCCCCTGTGCTAAAGGAGCAAAATAATACATCCTAATAATGTCAACTGGTATTGTTTTAATGAGCTAGGTGTTACAGGCCTATGGCAATAGTTGTACTCTCTTTTAATTGGATTGTGGTTGGAGGACGGTCTGTTTGTGTGATCAAAGTTTTCAGGATTTGGAACCAAAATCGCTGCCTATTTATTGTCATCTCTCTCCTTTAGTCCCAATGGCCTAGAGGGTATCTGATTTTTTCCCCCTTAATGTGTCACTAGTGTCTTTCATGGTTTGTTTATTTTATTGATTTTGCCATGCTTGTTTCTAGTCTTCCACCACTTGAATGGTTTAGGAATATGAATAAAAGCAGTAAATTCAAATCAAAATCTCTAATTCAATTTTAGCTTTATCTTCTTTAGTCACAAACACACACCCACTGGCATCCAGCACCCACCAGACCTGCCATTTTCTGGGAGAGTTCTCAGCTTCCTTCCTGCAATCATTTGCAGGAAAATATGGCACCCTCGGCTTTAAGAAAAGACAACACAGCTCTTACTGCTGAATGGGTTGGGAAGTGAGGATAGTGGTACAGCTTTTACTCCTGTGTAACACTTCTCTGCAAGGAACTGCTGCTTCTCCAAACCCCCCAGTACATGCTGAACCATGTGGTTTTTCCCCAGATTTCTGACAACACTTCCCCCTTCCTTACTGCATGTGTCCTTTGGGCCAATTACTTCAATGTCCATTTATCCACATTATTACCCAGAAACTCCTGCTTGCAGATATTAGGTGTTAACACATCACGTTCCTGTGTTGGTACAGCAGTAAAATGTGCCTCTGAGTCTGGGTGGACATATCTGTGCTGCTAAATAAAAGAGATGGGAGGTGAGCTTGAAGTAGCCCCTGGGCTGCTGAGCAGATTCTCTGGCTCTGTTTTGGGCTTCTCCAGCTGGCTCAGCTCAGACTAAGCCTCAGAGAGGACTAGTCGTAGGTAATGAGGACATGAGCTGAGTGATGCCACTTGACCAAAAAAAGAGAATCAGCCTGTTTCATTTAGCAGTGTAATTGTAACCCCTCTTGCTGCTGCCACTGCAGAAGGTACAAAATGAGGAAAAAACCTTGCTCACAAGGTCTGAAGATCCAATATTAAAGTTTCTGTAGTATTATCCCCCAAAAGAGGTAAAACAATTTTTAAAGCTTGAAGTTTCTGATGAAAATATGCAAAAGTAAATGTATCCTGGCATGAAGTGCCTTTTCATTCCTGCAAAAATGCAGAAATAAATTCTGTTAAAAAGCCAAGTACTTAAGTAATTTTCATTATATCATACTGTGAAACAGACAGTTCATATTAGCTAACCACAACCCCATCCTTCTCCTTTTGAAATCAGTATCCCAAATCTGTGTAAGGTCAGAACTTCCAAAAAACATTCCAAATAATTAGATCATATTGCTGATCCCAATAACTGCAGCATCATCGAGTGTCCTTTCAAAAGACCCAAGATTTGAAAAGGGACCAAAGATGTAAGATGACTCTAGATTTGAGGAGGAAGCAGTATCTCTGTCAACACTCAGATGGCACAAGGGCAAGACTCGTGTGAAAGGCACAGTCCTTTTCCATAGTTTCAGCTTCAGGAAGCACAGAATCTTTCATTTTCCCTAGTCCCCACTGATACAGGAGTGGGAGTCTGGACAGGACAAGACTCTCAGAGCCACACAATGTGGCTTTTTCATAATATATTTGGCAAACTTTAATGTTCTGCAGGATGAATCTAAGTTTTGTGTCTTTAATTGCATCTGATGGCAGCAGCTGAATATCTAATCATTTTTAACTTCAGAGGTAATGGCTTTCTCTTCCTGCAAACATTTATCTGAAGGGGATAATGTAAAATCCAAAAGTTAGTGCTTGGCACAGAGGGTGAGGCAGTAAGTCCTTGGCTTTACATTTTTTTCCTTTTTCTTTTCAATTTTACAGCTATATTTATATATATTTCTGAGGATATTTTAAAACTGCCATCCTGTCAGCTTCACTTAGTTAAAAGTGTGGCAGTCTGCCTAGGTCTTATCCAGAGTTAAGAGGAGTTTCTTTTCTCTTAAATTCAGCAAGCATCAGGCTATATCTGTCTTAAAAGCTCCTTCCAAATCAACAGACTGAGATATCAGAATACTTTTTCCAAAACTTTATTATTTGAACTTCTGATTCTGCATTAAAACTAGACACCCTTGCCAAAACCTGAGCCATGGCAGCAAAAGCTGCATTTCATACTACTGCCTGAGTGCTGTAGTGTGGGTCAAATAATACAGGCACTGATTCATGGCCAGGATTGCTCTATCTTCATCCAGTGCTTCATGCTGAAAGCTGGAGCTGTCTTCATCGTGGTGGTGGCTGATCAGACATCGCATCAGTGGTGCTACCTGGGGAGATACATGGCTGCAGTTCACCCCTGAGGCCATCCCTCCCCAGCAGCTCACAGCCCTGACATCCTCGTTGAAAGGCCATGGGTGCCAGCAACAGGCGAAGGGGTGTCCTTGCATTCGTGCATGGGACAATTGTCAGTTCAGACCAAGAACTGACAGTTCTATTTACCAGCAGCTTCTGAAGGAAGGAAGAGATTTCTGATGACATTTTAATTCCCTTTTATGCAGAGCTATTTTTAGACAGTGCTGCTGCCAGTCATATCAAATTCTTTGTGTCTTTTGAGTTTTCAATGAACTGCATAATAAGCGTTTCAGCTCCCTGGCACATAATGGCAGTATTATTTGCTGAAAGTCTTATTATTTCGAGTGGCCTCTTATCTGAAGATCAATTCATTAGTTCTGGCCTCTGAAGTTTAAAAGGAAACAATTGCAACTGCTAAAGAAAAAATTAAATTACATTTTGTTTCAGTAATACTTATTTTTCTCTAATATTGGGTACTGAAAGTCTATTTTAAGACTGACAAAGCAGATGATTCATATTTCAGGGCTGCAATCTGACATCCACAGCTTGTCAAAATGGGTGAGAGAACTGGACTATCACTGAGGGAAATTTAGTTTCTTTTCCATTATTTGGTTTATCTTTTTAGTCAGAGAATGCAAACCAGTTTCCACTAGTTTCCAGGTGCTCATGGAAAGCCACCAGCAATGAGAGATGCAAGGAGAGGTCACTTAGGTTGCTCAGCTAACTTTACTCAGCTAAGTAATTAATGTGTTACTCACAAGTGTCTCAGACCTTTGAAGTTGCATTGTTCTAGAAAGTTGTATTTTGGACTATTTCTGTGGAAGATTTAGGTTAAGAAAGTTGCTGTATTGCCGTTGGACTCTCATTGGGCATGGGGGCCTAAAAGTTGTTGTACAAGCAGGAAGACAGTTTTCACCCGCCACCAGGTATGATATTAGGGGAAATCTGGAGGAAGCCTGTGGTCTAAAGTCCTGGAAAATGCTCCATCTTGAGTCTTCAATGAGAATCAGTATAAAGCTATTGTCATTTTCATGGTAGCTCTGCAGAGCCACTGACTGCCACACTGACAAGGCTTTTTACAGCTCCATGGTGCCTGCAAATGTTTGTAAAAACAGAAAGTTTTCAAAAAAAACTGCCAAGACCAATAGCGAGAGCTTTTAAAATGCAATCTGAATACATATAGTACACAGAATTTTAAGGATAAGGACACAAGTAATTGAGTGGGTAGCTTTTCTTGTTCAGCAAAACATTTCTGTTACCAGAATGCTTTCTTCTTCCTGGACACCTGGACTGACAGTTAAAAATTTTCTGGTTGAAACTATTGCCCTATAGCTTGCTTTTTAGAAAACTTATGAAAACCCAAAACTATAGAATAATTGTCTTAAGTGAATATTCAGTAGACATAACCACAATCCATTTAAAGCAAATAAAAAAAGTGCCACTCTTTTTTTTTTTTTAAGTATTCCTTATTGACTCTGTAGCAGCTGGAAAACTATAGCAAGTTTTAATTATCTTCAGAAAACAAAAAGCTCCTGCCAACACATGCTGGTTATTATCAGCAGCTGTTGTATGCTGACATACTCTTTCAGCATGTATGAGGCTCAGCTGTCCTAAAAAATCATTGTAAAATGTAAAGTAGATTTATAGTGATGTTAATTTCTGGTTAGATATTTAACTACTGATGTAATTCATACTGCTTTTAGGTCTGCTTCTTTGTTTAAGCTATAAGAAAATTATTTTAAACCAGGATTGATATTTAAGAGGTGCAAATTGCAAATTTGCAAAATGCAAATACCAGGAGTTTAAAGTATTGAACTATGGTGATTTTTAATAATCCACTAAAAATAATCAGATTCCCTGTTACAAATTACAAACAATAATTTGTAACAAAAGTTACAAATTAATTTGCTGATTTAAGCAAAATCTTTACATGTCATCCTTTTATTCACAGAAGTGGAGATCTTTATGGCCGTGGCAGTTGTCAAATCAGATGCTGCAATTCTGTTTATTGCATGATTTAGCAGAGGTTTCTTTTTTTAATGGCATTAGTGTACTCTTCAGTCTGAGACACCAATAAATACATGTGACATTTATGCTTCAGAAATTATTAGAAAGACACATAGGTATGGTAGATTTTTTTTTCAATGTATCTTGGGCCTGCATCTTCTCTAAAATGGAAAATTTGTGATTTGCTCTATTTTCCATTACCTTATATTCTCTGTGATCTATTCTAATTTTGCACTGAAAATACAAAAGATATCAGTCAATCTGCAAAATGTGTTGTTGGCACCAAAGCAATTTTAGACCATTTCTTGTTCACATGAGAGATTGACATAGATTTGACGGTTTCCATTCTGAGGGGAGGGAGGGAAATGTAACATTCAGCAGACTGGACTCTTGACATTTTAAGAAGTCCTTTAATATGGATTAAAAATATGCATGAGACTCCACATAGTTCTATTTCACTGAAATGACTATTGACTTTTGCACTTGAGTTTTCACTCTGTCTGTTTTTAATTGAACTGCAATCTACTGAAATACAGTTCAGGTTCTAGTTTTTAGCAGGACTCAGGTGACATTCTCTCAGGCTGTGTCCATGTGGATACACAACGACTTCACACCAGCTGGGTAAGGCACAATATTTCTTTACTGTCTTAGAGACCCAGAGTTCAGATCCCCAGAAGAGAAAGACACTGTGCTGAAACAAAATATCTCTGGTTTGCATAAAAATGCAGGAGCATCACAGTAGCACCACTAAGTGCAAGAAATAATCCTAGTTGAAGTCTCACATTCAGAAACCATGATTTCATGTTTGATATGTCTGCTTCACTGAAACATCCTAAAACCCTCCAAAACTTAAGAGTACAAGAACTGCCAAGGCAACAAGAGAACTTTACAGAATCACAGAATAATTTAGGTTGGAAGAGACATTGAGGGGTTGTCCAGTCCAGCTCCTGCTCAGAATGGAGACAGCTGGATCAGGTTGCTTGGGACCTTGTCAGGTTTAGTTCTGAGTTCTCCAAGGACTGATATGCAACTTCCAATGTGCTCTGGGCAACTTGTGATGTTATTTGTTATTCACCACCTTCATGATGAAATTTCTTTTCTCTTATATCTGATTGGATTTAAAATTCTGCAACCTTATTTCTGTTGCCTTTCATCCCACAGTTGTGTACCTCTAAAAAGACCCTGGCTTCACTTTCCTGTTAAGTAGATGAAGCCACCAATTAGCTCTCCTAGCCTTTTCTTCTTAAGGTTAACAAACCCAGCTCTGCTGGTCTTTCTTCCTTTCTTTCTTTCTTTCTTTCTATGTCAAGTGCTTCAGCCCTCTGCAGGGCTTGCTGTGATATGTCCATGATATCCTTGTGCTGGGGAACCCCAAAATGAATGGAGTAGCCTGTAGTTTCACAAGTGTGGATAACAAAAAAGCAATCATGTACCTTGATCTGCTGGCTACATTCTTCCTAATGCATTAGCCTAGTGTGAAGATGGTATCATTGGCCAAAAGGCCAAATTTGTGTTCAATTTTTTGCCAACAGAACCCTGAAGGACTTTTCTGCAAGAGCTGTCTGTCCAGTTAGCCCCAGTCTGTCTGGTTGCACAGGGTTATTCCATCCCAGCTGCAGGACTTATGTGGAATGTGTGAGGTTCCTGTCAGCCAATTCCTCCAGCCTGTCAAGGTCACTTTGAAGAGCCGCTGTCCAGCATCTCAACTACTCCTCCATGGTTTAGTATCATCCACAAATTTGCTGAGAGTGTACTTTATTCCATCATCCAGGTTGTTATTAAAGACATTAAACAGTATCAGCCCAGTATCATTGCCTCAGGGATACCAATAGTAACCAACAACCAGCTGGACTTTGTACTGCTGAGGACAAACTGTGAGACCAGCGATCCAGTCATCTGTCTCACCATTTGTCATCCATGTAATCTATTGTTCACTTGCCTGGTTTGGCTATGAGGATGCAGTGGGAGACCAAGTTAAAGACAAGCCTCCTTGTTCTGTCTCCTTCCCTAACTAGTCCCTAACAGCCCATGGGTTATGGTATACTTAATGCTGTGTCTGCGAATGACCCAAGTTCAAGATCTTGCCCTATGGCATAAGCAACAGAAAACCTTCTCACTTGCAACTTCTGTCAGCTTCAATTTTATATAAATTAATAACATCAGCACAGATAATTGAACCAGAACCTCCAATTTCATTGATCTGTGCCATAAGCACCATGCTACACAGTCAGTCTCAGTAGACCTTCCAGTTGTGTAGTTTACATGGTATAGGATCCATAATTCATTGAATGAAACTAACCTGTGGTTCTGCAGTCTTTAAAAAGAAAATAGGATGAAAGCAGAGAAAAATAAACTGACTTTGTAGCTTTGTTTATTTGTGATTTGTCTTGGTGAGCTGTTAATGCGTAGTCAGTCAAGTCCAATGAGTTGATGCCATTTGAATTAAGTTGTTTTATCCCAGCCTGAGGAGCTGCAGATTAGTCTAAGAAAATTTGGAGCAAAGAAGAGATACAGGGTGAGATAAGAGGGGAGTAACAGGTCTGCTCCGCCCTTCCCAGTATCTTTATTTCCAGTGTACAGCATGAGGTGAGGCCACATCTGCAGAGCAACTGAACAAGCCACAATGGAGAGCAAATACAAAGTAAATGAGGGGTAAGGAGACAGACAAGGTAGGTAGGTCACTGTTGTCACTAATGGAGGAGATAGAGGAGTCCACCAAAAATATCCAGGGATACTGAATCAGAAGTTGTTTTTCACCCTGGCTTCTGAGTCTTTGTCTTGCCCCAGGCAACAGAGAGCTGTATTTAAACTGCCATTATCTATCCAGGATTACAAATATGACTCAGGTAAAGGAGGGCAAGTAAATGCAGGTCTACTGTAGGGATGTACACATAAGAAAATTCATGTACACAGGTTTTTAGTCCTATGAAGACAGAAGAGTTTGGAGCTAAAAATAGGCATCTAGTAATTGTTATCTACTTTTTTTTATATCCTCTGTCCTAAGTCCTATCAGTAGAGGAAGAAAAAAAATCCCAGAAAACACACATATTAAAAAAATTACTTACTCTTTCTAGGAAACATTTAAAAGTCCAAAGACCATCACAGATATCTTTATATGATCAGTGTAACTGGACTGTAGGAATTAGCTTAGCCAGATAAGTAGTTTTATTTGCTTTAATAATAAAGTAAATCGCTTGTTTAAAAAAAAAAAAAAAAAAAGTGCACCTCTGAAGTATTGGTTTTAAAATATTTTGACCTTAAGAAGCCTGAAGGACTTTAGATTATCAGGAGTCCACTGTGATTCTGTATCTGGAAAACCTAGAAAACGTTATTAGTCTCTTCTTAATTGGTACATTTTGTACCACATCAAAAACTGTAAAAAGTTCCCACTGGCTAGCAGAAATAATTAAGCTTACCAGTTTTTATAAATGGTGCTTTTGAAGTAAAGCATGACCTTAAAGATGCATTTTTTTTTTCAATCTCCTTGACCCTCCTCCTCAGAGCATTTGAAACCTTTGAGGTAAGCAGAAGTGACAGGTATTCAGTAGCCTTAGAAAACTCCGTTAGCATCTCTGTAAATTGGAATCTGTAGCTGCTACTGCAATTTGAAGATCAGAAGATGGACGCAGCAAAGCTCAGAGATTTTGATGGAGTAAAGGTGGCAGCAGAGCAGTGAAACCAGAGCTACAGTTCCAGAGTCCCCAGCACTGTGTTCAAGTAGATTAGATCACACTGCCTTGCCAAAATAGAAAGACACACAAAAGGCATACTGGCACTAAAATACTAGAATACTAGTAAATACTAAAATTTATTTCATGGGGCCTTTCACCTACAGCTCTTTCCAAAGGAACTGGCAAGGGTACAGGCATGGCAGTAGCAAGATGACAGATGTGGCACCAGTGAAATGCATAACATCTCTGCATTTCAGAGAGAAGGTATTAGTCAGGGCCAGTAGCTGGCATGGAGCACCCTGGGGGAAATCCTTGACCTTATATAAAAACTACGCCACACAGCGCCTCTTATAACTGAACTGAAACTCTAACCTAAATTATCTCGATTGAAGACCTGAATGAAATTTCTTATGCTGGCAGCAGGATGGGTTGGAGTCTCAGAGTGAGTGGGGCAAGGCTTGGGGCTTGTTTCTGCAGCGTTGGCTGTAACCTGGGTGCTGGTCTGGAGAAGTGAGCAGCTCACTGCTCAGCCCCAGCTCTGGGCAGTGTCAGTGGGCATCTAATCCAGCTGAAATGCACATTCTTGCCAAAAGGGCTGGTTTTGGTCCCAGCCACTTCCCTCCTTTGGATTGAGGCTGGTAAAAGTGTGACTACAGGATGACTTGTTCAGATCATTGGCCCAAAAGATTGTGCTTGTATGGTTTTATTACAAGGTAGGTGGCAAGAATGTGTAGTGAAGAATACGACAGCTCTGTTTAATGTCAATCAGCAGTGTTACTGAATTAAAAGCAAAGACTGTAGCTGCATAAGCAATGCAGAGAAAAGCAAAAAAACAGCTGGGTGTATTGGATTTGTTTGCACATTTCTAATGTGTCCTTATGTCATAACTCAGCAGAATGATTTTAAATAGACATATCAGAGTATCTTAGTTGAAAATGTAATTAAAATATGGCAAGGTTATGCACAGAACATATTTTAAATTGTTGTTCACATTTGTTTACAAGAATCCTGTATAAAACCCCTTTTTCCCTTGCCTGAATTGTACTGCCTTTGTTATCCGTGGTCCACTGATGTTTGCAACTCTCTTGATTACTATTGGAAAGCAGTTATTAAACAGGGTGTTTCATTCTTAACAAAAGTTCCCTAGAAACTGGCAGGGCTAGGATTTAAAGGTCTCATTCTGAAATGCAGATCATATCTTTTTATTAAAAATTTCTTTGTGGATATTGGAAATGTAAAGTTGACATTTCAAGAGAGATCAGCACAAGCAAAGCACACAGTGCTTAGGAAGAGAAAAGACAGATTCTTCTGGCATTATTCATGAAGAGAAATATTGGGCCCTCATGTGAATCAGCAGGTAGGAGGCTGCAATGTGCCAGTAATATGCTCTTTGAGCATGTTTGGGAAATGCAGAGGTTCAGAACAGGTCTAAGCTCTTGATTTAATTGCTTATCTATCTACTAGTCTGATTTTTCTCCTCTATTTGCTTTATTTTGTTACCTTATCACTCTCTGCCATAAGAAATAACAACACAGATTTTGGCCCTATGTTTTGCATCTGCCTACAGAGATAACTTTTTGTAACTGCCATTTTCATTTTGGTATTTTCCCCTTCCTTATCACACTATGCACATGCTCCCTCTTCCAAATCTGCTAAGAAAGTATGCTAGCAATGTGCCTTTACATGTTTGACAGAACTCTAGCTTGCATAAGATCAGTGATCATTTTAAAAAGGCTGTCTAAACAGCCTTTTTTTTTTTTACTTTATGGACATTTTTTTCAGTATTTATGCACATCTTAATTTGGCTGCACAGAGTCTGCTTGTATAGTTGCCCCTTTTACCCTTTATTCTTTTCATTTTGCCTCCCTACTCTGTAAACAAAATGGAAATGGAAATATGCCTTTAAGCTCATCATTTTAAAAAATATCATGGATTTGGAATGTTTTTATTATGTATCAACTGTAGTTAAAAATACAAGTTTTATATTTGGGAGCCTTCGTTGCTGCACATTTACAAATCAGAGAGATGAACACTCATATGCAGACACACTCATGAGTAAAAATAGCACGTTCCCAAGTGGTATCATTTGGGTAGACTGTAGTACAAATTCCCTGGCAGCTGGGAAAGCAGGACAGAGTGCAAGGCAGCACTAACAGAGCTTCTGTGATAGAGGGGAACTCATCATGGCCCTCTAGAAGTCCCCTTGGGGGCCATGTGCTGTTCTTGGCAACAGCCTGACCCTACAGGAACACTACCAGACTGGAATCAGGAAAATTTCCTAGTTTTGTAGTATTACAGTGATTTACTTCATTCAAGATGTTCTCAGATCTTTTTCCTTTAGACAAGTGTGTTTCTTGTCTATAACTTGTTCAAGAATGGACCATACCCATAGGAGTATGGCTGCTTGGGAACCCCACACTGCCATGTCACACATTTGAGTGCATCCTCCCATAATTTTAGCTGTTGAGGCACTGCAGAACTTAGGCACATGTAGAATTAAAGCTCACTGAAGGTAGACTGAATTAAGGATTCTTGTCTACCCCGTGTATGTTCTAAGAAACTTGCAATACAGCACAATTCAGTTATACAAACACATAATATATGCTCAATGTGCCCTAAATAACTCTGCCACCTGCCATGGAGAAGATGAAACTCATCTATGCAAGAAACTCTGTGCTGCTGACTTCACCCATGAAAATTTTGGGAGCACTCCAGCAACAATGCATCCATCAGTCAGTCACCTGTTTCCTTCTTCTCTCCTGCAAGGTTATTGCCAGTTCCACCTGTGAATGTCCCAGCTCAGACCCATGCAGGAGAGCTCTGCCCTGTGGGCACCCAAGGACAGCACTCCAGGCAGTGTACCACAGCAGGCTCTTAGCGCCTTAGACCCTTCAGTAAATCGTGTGACAGCCTATTGTGGGGCACTGTGGCTGTCCCTGCTAAGCTTCTGGGTAAGACAGTAACTGAAAGACCTTTGGCTGTGCTCACTCTCCCTTAGTTTTGTTATAGCTATGGCCAGGTGCAGAGCCAGTGCAGAGAGATGGATTGTTTGTTCTGCAGTGGGTTGTGCCCTCCTTGCAACATGGTGTAGATCCAGTCTAGGAGGTATTTGTGGGGTATTACGAAATGGCTTGTGACCCAAGACAGGAATGGTGAGATCATGAGCACTGAGGGACCGCTGGGACAGCAGCTGTTGCCTATTGCAATCCCTGTGGCACAGCTGCATGCAGACAGGAATGTCTGGCACGGAGGGAGTGCACCAGTGAGGGGATTACACATTCATGGAGATTAAGACAACCATCGAGTAGTTTTGCATAAGGCTCTTGAGGTTAGCCAGAGGCAACCATGCAGATGCAAGTTTTGAACACCATCCCAGCTCAGAAGTTAGGTGCCATCACAAAACTGTCACGGGCTCAAAGAGTGGCTGTCTTGGTGTTAGAAGTCAATAAGCAGTTACCCTATGGGGATTTGACAGAAGACCCAGGTATGATGAACTAGTGGCATGTAAGTATGTAAGATGCTATATGCCTCAAGAGTTACTTTAGGTGACTTGGGCTGATGGTGGCAATATTTGCTTGCCTTGAGGAGTACATCAGCAGAAAGGATTGCAGATGTAAGGTGGCCCCAAAAGCAGGTAGCTGAGGTTCTGCTGACAGTGTGTATGGTGCTGACATGCCCAGGAAGTCTGGTATTTACCTGCTTGAGGAGAAGGAATCTCCTTTTGCTCTGAAGAGAATAATTACTTTTCTCAGTGTCTTGTGCCTGCAGTTAGCTGCTGCTTTTGTGTATGAAACTGCATCATGGGATAATAGCAACTAGAGGAAGAAAATCCTATCACTGTTTTGGTTGGTGGGGAGCACATTTGTCTGACCAAAGGCTAGGTGGTGGTGCCTACAAAGGTGCCAGTGTGCTCAGTGTCTTCAAATGTACTCACTGCAGCTGCTCAGTACCATTGTAGCAGGGAGTGCAGTGCTGTGTGATGTCACCATTGTTAATTTTGACACTGTTTATGTGTCCCTGTTTGAGACTGAAATATGGTTAAAAGATCTAGATACAGGCCTGTGCCTCTTCTTTCTTAGTTAAGCTCTCAGAAACTGGTATAGTTATGGGTCATAACATTTAATTAAAAAGTAGGTAAGCATTAAAATACCAACATTCCAAGTGTCCTCATAACAATTAAGTGGTACAGAATAGGCAAGAAAATTGGGAAGTGCAGTGTTCTTTGTGAGCTGAGCATCATGCAGTGAGCGATAATGGAAGAGGAGCCTCCAGCAGGGACACTGCCATCAAACACACAGTCTGTAGAGACAGGAACTCTGCATAAAAGCTTGTCCTAATTTGCCTGATCAAAGCTTCCTGTCAGATTCAAGTGCAGACCTTCTCCACCTAGGCTCTTTGTAGGACATTGTGTGTGTGGTGGGGGGAGTGTTCAAGAGCCTGTTCAACAAGTGCCAAGTGCAATTTGTTTAATGCCAAACCTGCTGTGTGAGGTTAGATGTATGTGCCAATGTCAAACATCTTAATCTGAGCCCTAAGTACTGATATAACTCTTTTCTCAGATGCATTGTCAAAGTTAGGCAGTGTATAAGTTCAACAAGGCTTGTGGCTTATGGTGTCTTCTTAATGAATACCATTGCATTGCATATTAACTGCCTCAGTAGTGTCCTTATTAAAATTTTAGCTTGCTATTTCTACAGTAAACAAGATGATGTTTGCTTTGCAATAGATAACACAAACTAGTTCTTGAACACCACCCCCAACAAAGGCTTGTTTGTGGTGAGTTTGCATGTCAGGGTTCAGCTTTGTGCAGATTTTCTTTGGCTTAATAAGGATTGATTTTGCTGAAGCCTTTTCTTTAGTGAGCCACTAAGAGGCTCTCTTTCCATTACCGTGCTGCTTATATTCACAAAACTTGTAAGAGTTTAATACCTTTTAGCCATCTGTCTCTCTTTCAAAACAGCCAATTTGTTCAAAAGTTATTGGTGGAGGTGATAAGGAGCCTGACACAGAAAGGGAGACAGACCAAAAACACAGAGCCTGGCCATGTCAGCGGCATTTCCTTAGGAAATCAGTCTAAACATAGATTGCACCAAAAAAATCTTACATAAAGTCTTTGTGGACTAGATCCCTTTCATATAAGTTTCTCCAAGTTTTGAATTAAAAATTGGCTTATAAAAATAGGTAGAAGATAATTTCTCCCTATAAATGGGAGCTTTCTCCTATTTTTCAAATGCAGCATGAGAGAAAGACCAAAACAAGGCCTGAGACCAAGAAGTAGTTCAAAAACCACCTGCTCAGTTAGAGGAACTGTCCAGCTGTGGCAGTAGGATCTGCTCAGAAACCTGAACCTGATGGACATGGACATCTGACTTGCCAGTTCGCAGACCTCTTCTGCAAGGCCATAATTTATATTTCATGTTGTCATATCTGTCCAGGAGCTCCGGCATTACCTGTTGAGTTCAAATCTGCTCACACTAAGTCTCTTAAATCAGCCCATGTCAGCTCAGAGAACAGTGCTATTTGCATTGCAGCCAGAGTACCATTGCTTCAGGCTTTCAATAGTCATTTGACAAAATAATTTTAGCGCTTCAAAAAGCTTACAGTAATGGCTCTAACCCTTATCTTTGTGCACTGTGTAGAGTTCCACCCAAACAAAGGAGGTTATGTTGAGCAACTGAGTGAGTCATTGTAGGTTCCAAACTGAGCATAGGCTTAGGAACAACATTTGGTTACAACAGATGGGAGGAGCACATGCTAAGAAAGATATTACTATCAGCAATTGAACACATAGCAAGGCCAGAGGCAAATGATATGTACATATGGCTTCTGTATGACTACATACACAGTATTTCTTCCACACTCAGTAATTAAAAAAAAAATAAAAAACATTGCCTAGTGGGAAATTTAGGTTTCTCACATTAAAAAAGTGATATATCATTTCATTAGATGGTAAAATGAGACAATCATGTAACATTTGTCTCCACTTTCCCTATAATAGGGCTAAAATATTCTTAGGGCATAAATAGCAATGGACTTGAGTCATAACTGAATAGTTGCTTCATTATGTTCCTGTACTGCAGCAGAGAAGTCTTCATGACTATATGGAAAGCCCACACCCAGGGCTGACTAGGAATGCCTGATAATCCCAGAAAACAGGTCACCAAGTGCACTGGTGGTACTCCTGGGCATCTGAGAAACAGTCTGGTGCTGCAAAAAAAACAGAATTTTCATTGTGTGTGCTTGTCATATGGGGTATGGCTACCATAGCAAATACCCTGTATGTGGATTAAATATCCTGGTCAGAGGTTGAAGCAAGCTGGGGCTTCTTTGCCACTGGGGTCCCATGTCAGGACCCTAGAGGCCCATGCATTAAGTGACACCCCAATATAGACTTTACCCTTTGGGCTGCTTATGTGTTTGTCATCTCTGTGCTTTCTGATTTATTAAATTATGATACAACACAGTGGAACAGATACAGTAAGACAGCCTTTCAGCATTAAATCCATTTTGTAATAGTTTCATGCCTGGAAATTCATTTAAGATCTTTATCACTGCCCAGGTTGAATCAGGCCAGAGGCATTGGGTGTATTTACCCAAGCGTGGTGTCTCAGGCACAGGCAGCCCCCCACACCAGGTATAAACAACATCTCTTACCTACCCCTGCAATGAGCACGTGCTTTCATTCAGTGGCAACAGCTTAATAGGATTGCAAAAGCTGTACGTGCCAGTCATCCCATGGCAGGGTGATTTCTAATGACCTGCCTCTCTGTTGTGTCTCATTTGTGGAAGAAGCCGTCACACAGCTCATCTAAGTGAATTTAGCCCCATTTGTACTTGCCTGTCAACTGTCTAAGCTCTTGTTTAAGCATCTTGCTTATCACAGCAAGGAGGTACTAAAGGTTATTGTTGTCCTGTCCTTTTTAATTATAGCTGGACAGTACTTTAATAAATGGAGACAGAAGTAAACAAGTTTCAGAATAGGAAATGAAGGATTGTATTGTACTGGAGCTGCTACTTAGCATCCCACAAATCAGTTAGCTAGTAGCTATAACATGTTACTGCTGAGGACCTGCATTAGCAGTACTGCATTAGCAGTAGCCTTATTTCCAAGCCTTTGAGATATATATATATAGTTTTTGCTATCTTATTAATATTCACAGGATGAGAGAAATATAGCCATTAATATCTATCTAGCAATAGACCATTTCGCAAAGACATAAAAGTATTGATTTCTACTTTTCACTGTTCAGTGATGATTAATTTCTCCACACCAGTTGCCATAATTAAGGCTCTTTCTCCTGAGTAGATGATAGCACACCACACAGGCAAGGGTTTGATGTGCAATGAATAAACACAGATCTTACACCCCAACTCCCACCTTTTAGTGAAAGTGAATAATATGTGTATGTATATATATAAAATCATGATGGACACGGATGTTTGTGTTGCTGACATGCAACAGGAGTCTGAATTATTGAAAACCTGAGTAATTAATATTTTCTGACAGTGTGTGGTGACTAAGAACCTTTATGGGGCTTGTTAGCCCCAGGATCCAGATGCTGTTCAGGCCATCCACATGCTAGGGCAGATGTAAGTACTTAGGGGTGCTGAGCAGAGTCGGAGGCTGTCACGGCTCCTTCAGAGAGGCTGGGGACAGAACTGAGCATCTCAGACTGTAAATTAAGTACTTGTTTTGGATACTCCATGTCACTCTAGTTTCCCACACTAACCCAGTGAGAAAATCAGGCAGCTCAATGCTGTTCTGCATTACTTTTATTTCTTATTTTATATCTTCATGTGTCTGAAATAGGATTTTGTTCTAACTTGGAGTATTCCTTAGAGCTCAGTGAGAACTGGGAAATAGTTTCCTAATACTGAGCAATTACAGATTTTTTTTGGATAGAGGTCCTGCAGAAAACCATGTCATATGTGTGTCTGGTTTGAGAACAATTAAAGTGTTTGAATTTACATTTACATGCATGAAAATCACTTTTGGACTGACATTAAGCCTGGAAAGCATCAGCCTCAAAGGCAATACCTTGACAGAACTTCTAGGAAATGTAAATGAGGGTTAAGAACTGAATTTGTTGTTGAGCAATTATCTTCAAAGCAACTAACACTAAACTAATCTTCTGCAGAAAGTGATGAAGGTCTCTTGCTTGGGAGAGGCAGGCTGCAAAATCCTCTGTTAACTGCAGTTGTGCAATATGCTCAGTCTTCAGCAATGGAAAAATGAGCTGAGAATAGGCAGGACAAGAGTGAGGGAGACTGCTGGAGACTCGGGTTTGTAGAAGTCTTGCAGCCAAAACTCCTGAGTGAAGCAGTGCCTGGGAGGAAGGGCTGCACAGGCAGGCTGGGAGTGGTGCTTTGACTTTAGAGTCTGAGGATCTTCTCTGATGCCTTTTTCCCTCACAGGATGATTTCATTCGGGTTTAAGCAAGTAATGTCAGTGCCCAAACTCATGTTCAGACCCATGTCCAAATCTGATGAGCCGTGTAAAAAATGACAGGCTGGGAGTTCTGCCTTGTAGTACATTATTAGAAAGGAAGGGAGTGTCCCCTGCTTTCAAGAAGAGAGAAGCTTCCTTCATGTTTTACTCATCACTGAAGATTTATTACATCCAAATAAATGCTTTTTCTTCTTAGGCTTCAGCTTTGGAAAACTACAATGCTACATTTTCAAAGCCAATTTAGTTCTTGTGGTGTACAGTTTAATAGAACAACTCTGTTAGGGACATCTCCCTGCAAGAAGTACTAATTTGAAAAACTTGGAAACATTGCTTAAGTTTTATTTCATTTTTATGATAAGAAAGTGCTAAATATATATCAAAAGGCATAAATCCCAAATGTAATGGTTATATATCATTTGAATGACAATAGTATGAGTTATAAATATATGCTTACTTTTTAAAGATAATAGAATTGTGCTTCTTGCAATTTAAGTAATTGAAATGTGATTAAGGAACTACTGCAGTTTTAAAAAGCCTTCTTGTTACAATAAGAAAGAGAAAACAAAACTTTGTGCTTGATTTCATTTTAATGGTTTAATCAGCAATTACAAAGTAGAAAACAAGTTGGTACCCAGCTCTGTACCTATCCTGGGAGTATAGCTGAGCACTCAGAGCATGACAGACTCATTTTATCACCAGAGGAAGAAAATTATAGCCATAAACTGTTCTTTACTGGAGGCAAAGTCACGATTTGTTGCTGGATCTCAGTGTCTCTGATCCTGGTCTCAGTGCTGCCCCCTCTCCCAGGCATCTGGCAGTCAGTGATTTGTAAGTTTCAATTAAGTCACTATAAAAAATGAGTAGCTTGAGGGCACTGGTTTATTACTGGTATCCAACTCTGTTTTCATTTACTAAATGACATTCTGAAAGCTTCTATTCTGAACATAATCACCTTAGGGTATGCACTGAGCACAGCCCTGGATGATTCAATTATTTCTGAATGCTCTTCTCTCCCCAGAACATAGGGCTTCGCACATTAGCAGCATGTTTAGTGTTTCGCAGTTCTCTTCGCACTCATCAGGGTTTTCCCAGGAACAGGCTGGAAGTATACAACTTGCTACTGCTTCTTGAAAACATGTAACCGTTATGTTTCTCTCAAAGTAGCTGACTTCCTCAGATGAGTGTGTTAAAGCTGACAGATATTTATATATTTTTTTCTTTACAACTGTGCTTTCCCCTTACTGCAAAGTAGGTTAATGAAACCTTTGCATACTTCTCATAAAGTTTAATTATGGAAAATTTTAGGACATGCTTTGTCCACATGAATTGTCAGGTAAAATACAGTTTCCACAAAGTTTTCTGGGAAGCTGCTGTGGAGAATCATAATCACTATCAGCATGTGCTGTTTCCAAAACTGTTCCATATTCTGCAGGACAAAAACAGTCCAGACCAAGAGATGAACCATGAACCTTAGAACTACAGCAAGTCTACAATTCACAGATCAGAGCTGTCAATAAAATTGCAAAGCTATGACAGTAAGTTATATAGATGAGGAAAAAATGCTGCAAAGAAGGAACATGTCAAAGCCCATACATATTTTCTGAAGGGACATCAGGAGTGAATGTGTTAACATGTGCTGAACTTCAATATTTTTGGTTTTGTACAATTTTCCAAATTTCAGTTCATTTCATAGGCAATTTCTGAGTAACAGGATAACAGTCTCATGTATTTGAGGGTTTCCTCAGTTGTTAGTGAAAATCAGAAATTTGCATATTAGCTAAGTCCCTTGTCAGTAGTTATCCAGTGTAATTTTGTGCACTCCTGACCCCCCCAGCTGCTGTGGTTCCATTGCCAGTACTATGCTGGCATATCTCATATCTCTGAATGGGCATTTCCCTCTCCTGTCTAATCTAGGTATACATGCTCAAAGTAAGTTTGAGGTCTTTTTGCCCTTTGTTCTGCTACTCAACACTTCAGCCACCTCAGCTGCCCCAGCTCAGTCCAAACACACACATCAGAGTATTGCTGAGCACACTGGTATTTCAGTCTCCCAGACTTAAACTCTCTCAGGCCTTTTGTGGCTGAGACATGTGATGGCATGAAACTTTTGGTGAAATCTTCCCATATTTGACAGTATTCTGGTGAACCAATGTGTCTTTCAATATTTCAGCTGGTGAACTGCTGAGGAAGCCAGAGCTGCCGAAGTCCCTTGAGCTGTACAGGGCCAAGTTTCCAGATTCTCTGTGCCCTATTCATGATCTTGGAAATCATGGCAAAGAGTTTCCGACACACAGCTCAGGGCACTTCTGTTCATATGAGGGTCTTCTGAGTTCATGGACTCAAGTGACCTCAAAACACCTCAGAAGCACCAAGATTGGAGCTCATGACAGGTGCTGGCTGCTCCTGGTGTAGCTGTTGTCAATGTCCTGGGTCTTGATTTCATATCAAAGATTGTGTCATTGCATGCCCTTCCTTTATTTGGAAAATCAAGAGGCATTAGCAAAGGCCAGAGCCAAGCACTCTTTTTCTGGTATTTCTGAGAGTTGAATATGTTAGAATTTCATTTTGGAAGAAAATTTAGAAAAATCACCTTTGATCCTATAGAAAATGCAACTGAATTTCTGCATCTCCTGCATGTCCCAAGTAGTGCAGACACATAACTTTTTTAGCTGGTCAACAAGGCCAGAGCAAATGGAAGAACAGGAGAAACCAGTATCTGAGAGCCTCAGGACCAACAAAAGTTTCCAGAAGGTAGAAGTAGAGATGGCCTTACTGAAGACCAGAAAATCCATCTCTTTTTTTCCTATTTTCTAACTTGAAAATAGATTTTTAGTTATAAAAGAACATGAATGGCACACTAATTCCAAAAGGACAGATGTTTGCATCCACTCAAGCTTGGCAAACAAAACCGTATTACAGCTTAACTTCTATTGCTTCTGTGGTCCATGTGCTGTTGCAAAAAAGCTGGAATACAAGAGGAAGTTAAGGCATAAAATATCAGTTGAGGCTTTGCGAAGGCATTGCTAAAATCTTGCCATCTGTGAAGGGGTGAGGTTTAATATTTCTTCCATCTGCAATTCAATGAACTTGTACCAATGCAAATCTGATTAAATTAAAGGGGTAGTCACTTCCAATTATTTTTATTAATGACCATGGATATAATCACTGTAAACACAGAGTTTCTGACACTTAATAGAAAGGTTTGACCTTGTAAAGCTTAAACCCATTAGTTCATTTAGCCTGGCCTCCTGTCTATCTAATGTGTTGAAAACAGAATTTGGTTGTTTGGCTTTAATATCCTTCCCAGAAACTCACCCTATATTGACTAGGAGACAAAAATTTTAAAAAATATAATGTATGAAAATCATATGCTTAACTTCAAATTTGAATTTGTCTGTCCTCATATTTCAGACATTACTTGTGCTTTCTTTATGGAATGAAGAGATTTTCACTGTCAGATATCACTACACTCTGATAGAACTATTTATCAAGTTTTATAAAGTTTTTTATATAGGCAAAATTACTGCTCCTCACTGTGCTATTACTTAATCCAGTAAGTAAACAATTCCTATAGCTGTTTTAGCTGTATTTTGAAACCTCTCAATTTTTTAAAAAAAGGATGTCAAATCTGTCCCCAACATCCTTGCCTGTTTATTATTTCCCTGACATATCCTTAGGGATCAAATTACACAGAATTTCTTTCCACAGCATTACACAGCTATTTCTTCACCCAGACCATTTTGGAATCAATGACTTCATGATCACATCATCTTTTCAAAAGATGCAGTCACTCACCTGAAGAAAGAATGAGTTCACATCCTAAGGGCAGGCGCTCTTCAGCTAGATGGAGGGCAGGCAAATGCAGGAAAGTTGCTGATTATGGGGAAGAAAATTGATTCTAAGGAAAGCTTTAAAATCCCTTTGTGGCTGTCCTGGGGCAGTATTTTGGATTTTGAGGTTGGCAGTTCAGCAATGTTGAAATGGAGGAGCAGGAAGCACAAGGGCTTTTGGGTAGGAAGTGAGTAGCATGTGCCTCCTTTTTGTTGGGATGGTATCCTGTGGGTTTTATTGCTCAAAGTATGGATACACAGTGATACTGCCCTGGTAGTGCTTCTATCATATTTTTAGTATGTTTCTAGTAATTTCAATGGGAAAAAGATGTATTTTAAGTGGAAAATCTCTTTCACATACATTCCAGTCAGAGTCAGCTTCTTGAAAATCCATTTAAAGAGCAAATCATGGGCCTCTGAAAAGAGAGGCAGGAAAATCTCAAAAGCACGAAATTCAGTGATTTGGAATAAAGGAAGCTTAAAACAGACAACATCTGTTGTTTTCAATCCCGTGGGATTTTCTTCTGGTTTTTTCCAAATCCCAGCCCTTAATGAAGAGCAATGTGAGATTTAGAAAGGAAAAAAAAATTATTTATACAAAATTAGAAATGTGTCTGGAAATCTGAAATCCTTGAGTATGTGTCTGCCAGTGTCTGCTCCAGATCTGTTTTTGCTAATGGAGAGAGGTCCAAGTATTGTGTCATCACAACAGTTTACAAGTGCTACCATATATTTAATCAGTCTACAATGGGACAAATATTTGTTGGAGAAAAAGAATTTCAATTTAATTTTTAATGGCCAAAGCCAGATGCAGAATTGGACCCAGAAGCTAGGTGGAATTGCTATGGTATATACGATAGTATAGGCTGCTTAGAATAGTTCTGGGATCACACAATTCCAGGGAAATACAAAATGTTTCAAAGAATAACCAGGGTTATTAAGATATTGCTAGAAATAGCTTTTTATAGTCAACACGTTTTTTAATGCTATATTTCAGCATACTAAGTAAATGCATATGTAAACCACCTTCTGTCAAAATAACTTCTGATATAAACTTCATTTTCCTAAAGTTTTGGAAAGCTTTAAAGCAGTTCTGAGGTATTGAATCAACATACCAATGTCTTTACAATGTAATAGCTGGCACTGCAGAACTCTTCGAGTATCCTGTGCTTTCTACTTTTTGTGTTAGAAAAGGAAGTGTAAAGGGAAGGAATCTGAAAGTAGCTACAACACTTCACACTTTCTGTTGCTGTAGGTATGGGAGTAGCCTTTTGGTAGTATAAACTCATCATATGCATTGACATATTTTTGTACATTGTGCCATGAAGCCAGACAAGAAAATTACTGAATTATATCACAAACAAACTGACATGCTATGCAGACTTCTGGCTTAAGAGAAGAATTAAGTTGATTGTGTGAAATAAACCTGAGCTTTTTGCCACAAGTACATCCCTGAAAATTTAAATTCTATCCTGTGTGTGAGTAAAAATTCATTCACCCTTAACTCTGTGAGGGAAACCAAGGAAAACTTTTTGGACGCCTTGTTAGAAGTTACCTTGATTGGAGGGATTTGTCTCTTAAGTTATCGCTATTCCTTGCTCAGCAAGTTGCACTGATCACAATTGCCACCAAGCCAACATCCCTTCCTCGTCTGAAAATCCAATTACCATTCTTTTTTAAGTCACATACCTTGCCTATGTCCTTTGTTGCTGTTGCAGCCTTTTGGCTGGCCTTCAGAGTGCAGTCCAATTGCAGTTATCTTCTTGTGCAGGGCTTTGGCAATTCTAATGTGTTGACTATCCCTGCCAGCTGCCTTGACATCCACACATACCTTGTGCACTGCAGCTCTTGTGCACCCATTTGTAAAGACCTGTAAACTGCAGGTCATCTTAACCTTAGGGAGCCTTCACTGTTTGCAGTCCAGAGGTACACAGCTTGGCTGCTGAAACTCCATGTCATAGGGAAAAAGATTTTGAAGGATGACTGCATGGCTTTCTCAGAGCTGGTGGAGCCATTGCATTTCACTCCGTGAAGGAGTGCAGGAAGGACCATGAAACAGAGCACTTTGCTTACAGCCTCCCTCTTCCCCCAGTAATTATAGTCTTATTTTCCAAGCCAAATGAAGACCTTCCCTTTGCATATATGTACTGTTACATGCCTATAGCAATAATAATTCTGATTTCTCCATGAGCTGTGCTGAGGAGTGCTTTCAAGATACACATCTCTCTTAAGCTCCTTGACAGAGCCTTTACAAGCAGCATGTGTGTGGAAAGAATTCAACAGCTCTGGAGTGCATCACAGATACGTTTGTTAAAGCAGTGTGTGTATGGTGGTTTTTATTAGTGGACTATTAAGTAATGAAAATCTTAGTCATGTAACTTCAGCTTTGATTTCCATTCTTATTAATGCTGCTAACACATCTCTGATACAGCTGAGTTGCAGTTGTACAAGGGAGGATTAGCTTGATTCCTAGCTTTATTAATGATGCCGATACTGTTATTTTATTAAGGTTCTTGTTATTTTTGCTTATCTTGGACAGCTCTGAGAGGTTTTTTATGCAAGTAAAAAGAAGGGGCATGAACTCTGTGGTAAATCCACTGACTCAGTTTAATATTGACAGCTTTATCTGGACTTAAGCCACTGTATATAGGATCCAAATCTGAGCTGACTTCTGACTGTGAGCGCATAGGAATTTTTGGGGTTTTTTTTTTGGTGAATTTGGTACTGTTTCAATGTTTGCTGCAGTCTTGTAAGTCTAGATGGTTTAAGGTTCATTCACTGTGTGAGCTGGCCATCTGCTCTCAGTAAATGCAAATTCACTTCCAGTATTAATGAACTGTTCCTGTGTTCTTGCATTTCTCTGAAATGCCTCCGGCAACTGTTCCTTCCTCACATGGAAAAGTCACAGCAGCTGTGGGATTCACAAGGACCTCAATGCCTGTCTCTTGCTACACTTCTGGCAGCAAACTGCAAAGTGCAAATAACTTTTCTAACTACCTAATAACTGCAAACCCATTAAGTGTAAATTCTGTGACACCAGAAAAATAAAACCAACCAAGCCACTTGCTTTAAAAGAGCTTTAATGGGATTAGAGACTGTATGAACACCTGGGGTTGCTCTCAGGGCCGCCTAACTGGAACACATTAGAGATAAGGACCCAGCTTTTCCTTGAGTGTTGGCCAGCAGGACTGCAAGCTGCCCAGTGGAGCTGGGGCTGGAAGTGTGAGGTGAGGATGTGCCTCCACATCTCCAAGCACCCCCCTCCCTCATACTTGCCTTCATAAAGTGGAAAAACACTCGTGCCACTTCCCACATTTTTCTTTTGCCAGCAAACCACCAGACTTCTGTTTTCTTAACAACAACAACAAAAAAAGTTGTCTTCATGAATGCAGCCAGATCTGTCTTAAATTTACTTACCCTCCTTTGATAAAGGACCAGTCCCAGCAAGAGACCCAGACACTGCTTTGCACACTGCTCCCAGCACACTGGTTTGGTGTGCAGGTGTGCTGCACCCTTCACAAACTGTATGTTGGTCTCCTCCTGCTCTGGAGCTCCTGTCACAGCATGAGCTCTACTGTAACATCCCTGCGTGCTGCCTCGGGGCAAGCCAAGTGCCACAGGCCAAGGATCCCCATCACGCTGTGCTGGGGCTGTCAGCCTCCTCCAGGGCAAGGGGCATCAACCCAAACAGCACTGAGGCACTTACCAACAGCTACCACTGAATATTCTTATGAAATGCAAAAGCCAAAATCCTCTTCTTCCACACTGAACTGCCTGAGTTGTACACTTGAACATAACCTACCTGATCACTAGTTTCCTGTAAAATGGCCATCCAAGGATGCAGTGGCACTCGCACTTTGCATCATACCTTAATGCTTTTGAGATGTCTGACTACCAGCCAGAAGGTACTTAAACCCACATTCTCTAGTCTTAATAGACTGTTTCACCACAAGGTTGCCAAGTACTTGAAAGCAGTACAAGACAAATAAATACACTTTTTTACTAAGGTCACTGTTTTTTATTGGGCTGCCCTGAAATGTCATTTTAGGAATTGTGTGACATTTATGCTGTTTAATGATCTGTGGCACAAGTATGGAACATGACAAAGGTTGCAGAAGACACAAAAGTATTTAACTAATCCAGATGGCAGAACATAAAGGAACTTAAAATGGGACATAATTAAGCTAGGTATTCACAGCACAGATGAAATTCAACATTGCAAAAAGCAGGGCAATCAATAGCTGTGAAGAAGAATCTGATCTACATTGACCCTTTGTAGTTTTTTAGATAACCTGTCACAAGCTTGCAAGAAGACATTTAGATGTGATTTCCAGCCTTAGGCTCTCTAAGGCCATGTTCCTGTGCCTCCTGTGGAAGCCCAGGGTTGATGTATTCCCTTTCAGCACAGCTCTGGGCAGGTCTCCTCTCCTAATTTTCATCTGTTTCCCTGTGTCCCTCACAGAGGTGTGGGATATAATCTCTGAATAACCAGCAAAGCCCCACTCAGAGTTAAACTGGAGAAACTGTGTATTGCTTCTTTTTGTTATACTACCCCTATGTGTTTCTCAGCGTACTGAGAAACACCCTCGGATTTCTTCCCCACAAAGCAGCCTCCACGGTGTTTTTCTGTGCACATGTGTTTGTTGCTGCAATTCTCCAGCAAACGCTGCTCATTAAATCCCCCTCATGCTTGGCATCCTTTCTGTTGACTGCTGCAGCTTGCCAGGCTCCAATGAGTGATGTTCAAAAAGCACAATTAATTTTAAAAGTGACCCATTAAATTTGGCTACTCATTGTTTACTTTGGGCTTGTCACAGAGGAGTAGCTTCCCTCCAGCCAGCTGTAGCTTCTCATTTTTCTGATCACACTCCTCATCCATCTCCTCCTCAGGTTACCAGTTGTTGTTGAGCAGAGCTACCCACAGCAGGTTCCGCTGCTCCCACTGGCCTGCCAGGACTGGGGTGCCTCGCTGCACTAAGGAAGCGTTAATATTTATTGTCAGAAGAAAATATGTCTCATTTTCTGGTGTTTCCCATTCCTCATCTCCTCTTCACTGGATTGTGACAGCCGGGCCAGGGCAGGCGTAAGGGCTTCACGGCCTCTAGTGGGCAACGGCCAGAGTTGCAGGACTTGCCAGCCGCTGCCATGGAAAGCTGTATTTTCTGTAAATGGGGCTCTGTTTACCCTGGTTTCCTATGGAGACAAGGCTTGTGCAAACACTCCCTCTGTGTGCGCTGCCTCCACGCCCTCGGCGGCTCCAGAGCCTGATTTCGGGTTGATTTGACAGAGGTGCGGGGATTTCACAACCGGTGCCTCCAGCGTTTGTGTCAATAGGTGTGCCTGTGTCAAGGGGGAACTTTAACGTGTTTTCAAATAGCAAGATTATTATTGTGTAACTTCACACAGTACAAAACACCAAAAATAATGGCATCGGAGAGGGTTTGCATGTATGGGAAAAGCTGCTTTGAAATCCCTTGTGAGTCACATTTGTACATGTGCCCATAGAAATCCTGACTTTTAGTTTTGTTTGATAATTTGATTATTGGAGACTTTAAGAACGTGTCTTTTCCATGACACTGTCAGATAGTCCTGCTGGGAAGGGAGAGGGGAGACTCCATGTTGCTGGGACTACCCAGATCATCACAGCGCACTGCCTGCTTTGTTGCTTATAAACCTAAACTGGTGCTTGAAAGGCCCAAATCTTGTATTTTCTTTCTGTTTTTAGCTTCCCTCTTTAGACTGGTTTATAACAGCAGTCATTAAATGTAGCAAATAAAAATGAAGCTCAGAGATGGATTCTTCATCAGAGTTCAGAGAAGCAGTTTCCATATATCAGTAGGAACAAAGGAATTAATTTAGACCACTTAAAACTTTCCTGCAAAGTGGCTGCACATGTGATACGTTTTCTTTTCTTTGTTTTTACTTGGCTGTATTAAAGATAGGAGAAAAGATATGGTTGGACTGCAGGCTCACTTTGGGTTAATCCAACAAGCAGTGCTTCAAGTGAACAAACAGAGATGTGTTGTCTCCTTAATCATGGCTTGCTTCTTGCAACATTTTGTTTGAAAATCTCTTTCTCAAATCACAGGTTGAATGCCTTGGTTTTAGAGCATCCAAAAATATTTTTTTAAATATAGTGAGATGGATTTAGATTGAAGTTGTAGGAAGTTGATCTCTAAGTGTTACTGAAGTGGTTAGGATGGGATTTTCATTTTAGAAGCACTTAACTTCTCATGTGTTGCAAACACTTGAAATGACAGAATTACTGGTAATGACTTTTCTGAATTCATACCACAAATGCCAAGCCTGAAAAGACTGAAAATGACTCACATGGAACCATTTTCTTTGTCCTTGGCTACAGAGTATTTCACAGAGGATTTTTTTACCCTCTCTTTTTTCCTAGAAGTGATTTTTGTAAACAAAACCGCAGTGTGGCCTTTTAGTGCTAGGAAGTCCTTGTTGCTTTTGCCAAGAGTTAGAGAAGGACAAGACCAAGTGTGGCATCAATTGCCAAATGTGGTATGCAGAAATAGGTCTAATTGGGACCATCTTAGGAGGTAGTAGTGTATTGTAAGTTAAATCAAATATTGCTGTCTCCAACTCTTTTGAAAAATCCTTTCTTTCTGATCCCTTGTACTAATGCTCTTCATTTCTAAAACCCAGTACTGGCCTCTGCCTTGGCTGCATTGGTTGTAAATGATAGTGTCACATGTCTGGGTACCTTCCCAGCACTGACATATATAATCAAGATCCTTATATCAAATCTCACTTTGCAGGAAATTACTTTGGGAGAATCCATCATCTTCTTTGCCCAAAGCTGCATAATGTACTGCCAGTTTTTGTTTTTCTTTCATTTTCCCCCCTCTGTAAATCATGCTAAAAGATCTGAAGGATGATGGTAATAGAAATATGATTAGTGAAGCTTTTTGTGTGTAAGTGCATTGAAAGAAAATGAATTTGTCAATAGAATAACTGACCAAAGAACCAAAGTCAGATTTTTTGGATTTCTGAAAGGTCAGGAAGATGATGTTTCATACCTCGATCATGCTGAGTTTTGCTCAAAAAGAATCCTTGCATGTTTAAAAAATAAATTTTATATCGTGAAATAGTCACCAACCAGACTCATTTGCTTTCTCTTCAGTCATTGTGAGGATGGGAGAATCACACACTGAGGGGCATCATTAACAAGGAGGATTCATGCCCATTCCCCTAAGTGATTGTTCAAAATAATCCTCTGCTGTCTTGACTATAGCCTATTAAGCTTCAGAGCGGTTCTTCAGATGAGTTGTCAGCATGTAAGCTTTTTGTTTCTCCTGATGTTTGAGGCAGGGATGTGCAGAAAAACTTTGTCTTTTCTTCTTGGTTAGGGACAATTTTCTCCTATGATAAGTACTGTTCTTAATTTTAACAAATCCCACCTTAAAATCTCTGGGAAATGCATGATACTCTGTGAGAGGTGTGAGTGGAGCTGGTTTTGTTGTAGGTGGTCTTATTTATATGGACGTGTTGTGAAAACTTCATGTTTTCAGTGGAAGAGGAGGTGCTGGGACATTTGTTTCCTCCCAAGCTCCAGTCTGCAGTAGTAAAGGTAGTAAAAAAACTTGTACCAGGAGAGGTGCTTTGTGGAGAGCTCTGCTTGTCTGATGTCCTAAGTATGGCTATGAATTTTTGCATGTAAATGTAGGAGCTGAGTTGCCACAGTGTATTTAAGGCCTAACATCCTTCACTCAACAAATATACTTTATTGTATTTGTTGAGTGAAGGATGTTAGGCCTTAAATGCTGGGAATGTTCTGGCCATAATTTTAAAATGTCTGCATTTAGATGCTGTTACTTATTTCTGATCTGCAAATGTATTTTGGTCAGGCCTTAAGAAAATTAGTATCAGTAGCACATCAACTTTGAGATTCCATATATCCTATGGGATTACCTTGATCTATTTGACATAGTCTCAGATCCTTCTTGCTCATAAAGAGATGTTTGGGAAGATAGCAGTCTAGTCAGATAAATTACCTGAAATAGTCACAGACCTGGCATTGAGATTTGATGGTGATTAATCTATACTTAGTGCTGTGACACAGTCAGCTGCCTTAACTACAGCTGCTGTGAGAGACAAGAAATTTCACTCTGGGCAGTGACCATACCTGTTACAGAAACTTCAGCAGTCCCTCTGGAGCAGCATTTGGAAGGAGGCAGCATTTGGAAGTCTTAGGCAGTACAGGGTGTGTTCTCGGCCTTTTACTGCTCCTCAAGCCAGTGGTGCTCTAGCACTTGGCTGGGTATTTGTGGAACACTCTGTTTCCATATGTATTAGTGCTCGAAACCATTAAGTGTTCCACAGCTCTTTTACAAGAGGAGTAATTACATCCTGTTGGCAGAAATTACTCCTGCTGTTTAATTTGGAAACCATATTCTTTGCCTCCAGCCTTGTGTTGCTACACAGCAAAGAGTGACTGCATTTTCTGCCCCGGGTGGTGGCACTTCTCTCTGACATATGCAGAGGGGATGATAGCAATGGTGGTGCTGTCCCTCAGGATGACATTTCAGGTTTGTCTGTGAGCAGTTAATTTTAAATGGTGCAGGCATATAGATTCAGAAATCCAACTTTTATTCACAGCAACAAAAATATCTTTTCTAGTTCTCATTTCCTTGCATAAGGGATGCTGGGCCAGCCCCCGGGTGCATTGGGTCTTGAGGCAAATGCTGATGCTGAACTTTTCTCTCTTACTCTGTCCTTTTAAAGCCTTTTATGTACAGAAGGAAACTAGCACTGCAGATGATTATTGTCTACTAATGGTGTTTTTAATTACTGATTTTCAGGACACCCAATTAACTTTCTGCTGAAAACCAGGATTATTTTTCCTCCCTTGAAGCAAGCCAGTGATTTATATTTTAATATCAACTTCTTAAAGTTTTGACTCATGCAGCAATTCCAATAATTTTTATTTCTGAACTCTTTGAAGCATTTTAATATACTAAGGAAATACTGGACCTCTGTCATCCACAAAGTGAACCTCATGTTAAGCAGGGCTTGCTGTCATTGAAGCATGGCAAGTGCCATTTTCAGGGCCGTTGAGATGTCTTGTCACACAGCGTCCCCTTAGTGGGAGCGTACAGCCACACTGACCCAGGCCCAGCCTGCAGGAGCACCGAGGCGAGGGGGAGGTGCCATTGAATCGAGCGTGGCACTGCTGGTCCTTGGGAAGGGGAAAATATTGGGAAGCAGAGCTTGGTGGAGAGTGTTTGGAATCAGGATGGAGTTTATCAGCTGAACAGTTTGATCAAACCAAAGGGAATGGTGTTGGGCCGGGCTCTGGGAGCCCCTGCTTTGCCCGTAGACAAGCGGGAGATCAGCAGTCCTTTGGTCGCGTGATGAGTAAAGCAGAGAGGTGCTGCTTGGCTTTCATAAGTGAGACTCAAGCTGTGGAGTCCAGAGCTGAAAAACATTTATATTGGCTATTAAAAAGGAACACGTGTGACACAGAGATATGCCATGTTAACTCTAGAGATTTTCCAGCAGAAGACTAAATGAGGACCAAGTGTAAATGAGAGAGGTTTTTCTGAAAATTAAGTTAGGTAATGCATATTTTATTCTTCAAAGAATGTGTTTGATTTAAAATGCAAAAGTGCATGGCTTTCTCATCAGGTGGAGATAGCACAACTGTCCTACTTTACATAACAACCACAATACTAAATGAATGACAAATAGTTCAGGATCTCTTTGGGAAATGGCAGTCAGAGGTAGGAGCATCTGCTGCATGAAAGCTGCCCAGAAGAAAATCCCCCAGTCAACATGTTGTTATTACAGCTTTCTGTTTTAGATAGGAAGTTTTCAATTTGCTTTTTTATTTTGATTTTGCTTCAAAAAATCCATTTTGTTTCAGAGTTTCAAATAGTAATAACCCAGTATTATTTTTTTCTTTCTCCCTTGTCTTCTTGCTGAAAGTTATGCAGCACTTTATGTTCCCTCGTCTCTATAACTGATCAAATTCCATCATCTTTAGCAGAAAATATGAGTGTGTTTCTAAGTGAAACCTGAAAACAGGGTTCATCCATTCCTAGTAGCACAAAGTAAAACTTTTGCCTCAGGTTCTCCTCCAGAATCTGCCAGGATTAGCAGAGGACATGTAATAAGAAAGTGGGATGAAAGGAGGGGGTCATACAGTGAGGCACTGGCTCCATGTGCCCTTCCTTTGCAGGCAGCTCGGTTTGCAGTTGTACCGTGGTTATCAGTGGCATGGTAGTGTGATTAGGGAACAGCAGCAGGAAATGCTGGCAAAATCTAGGAGGCTGGCAGTTAGAAGCAACAGAGGAGATCAAAGGCTTGAGTGCATTTGCAGACTGGAGAATAATTGCAAGTCACTCCCGAAATGTGGGCTGGCAGTGCAGCCTGGCCATTGGGTTTGTCTGGCAGTGTATTCCCATAGGACCCGTGAGTACGTGGCACAGGGGGAGACATCTGCAATGCTGCACTCAGTACTCGTTGCCTGTGATCCAGCCCCCACTCAGCTGGCATCAGGGGATTCAGAAAAGCTGTTAGAGGGGAAGCGGCTTGTTTTATCAAAGGAAACTGAAACAGGGCTGTGCTGTAGTCTCCAGGATCCAAAGATCTCCTGGCTGGTCTTGTTGCCTTCAACTGGATGGTGAAAACTAATGAGAAGAACTTGAGCTGGAGGACCCAAGTGTAGCTCAGCTGTGGAGAAGTTTCAGCTGAAAAGGGATGTTCAGATTATCAGAGAAGGAAAGCTGCAGAGCAGTGGTACAGAGGATCTGTAGACAGACACAAGTGCTCATCTTCATAGATAAGCATCTTCATCTTGCTCACCTTTCCATCAGTGTCCTCATACCTATTGTTTCTTCTCAAAGAACTCAAGACTTTCCCACATCTGTCTAGTGTCTCATGCATTCTGTCTTAGCAAAGCAAAATCTGACAGTAAGAAGAAATCATGTGTTCTTGAGTACCTTAGAGTTTTAAGATACAAAAGGCAAGGTTTTTAACAATTCTATTTACCACATTATAGGCAAATACACTATAGCCAGAGTGCCTTTAAACTGTTAAAAGTTTTCATCAGACAAACTCAGGGTAGAAGGCTTGACATATTAAATATATACAATTCCCAAAAAGAGTTCAGGGCCAAGCTGGCACAGCTATCCTGGTTGCATGGAGAAGTCTGAGCTCTTCAAGTTACAAGTCACTGGAGAGAAATGGCAAGTTATTTATTCCTTCTCCTTCCCCTTCCCAGTGCAGTTATGGGGAGCTGAAACCATTTGTGATCTTGGTGTGCCAGCAGGGTCTCAGCAAATCTCACAACCATTTCCAGGTGAGGGGGAAGTGAGGGCTGCACAACAGTGACAGGAGGAACTATCCTGCTGTCCTTCATCCCTGGGACAACATCTGTACTACCAAACAAGGGAGAGTGAGGGATCCCCCAGCCAGGGAACACAGATGGACTCATGTTCACACTGCTTAGGAAGAAGTTGGTAGAAGTGGTCCAGAACAGGGACCAACAATGCAGGGGATCATTCCATGGCCTTGGGTTCAGCCATACTGGGCTGCTGCAGGACTTTGTTCACAATTAGCAAGTATTGTGGCCCAATAAAAGATTTGCAGAAAGAAAAAGTCCTGATAAAGTCCTGAAAAAGTCCTGATAAACCATCATCTATGCTACCACATTTTGCTGCCTTATTGGGGATTTACTCTAGTTTGAGCCTGTGAACTGAACACTCACTAGTGGTAGCAGCAGATCTTCCCTTTCATCCCCAAAGAACTCAATGCACTTTCTGGAGCTAAACCACATGGAGGACAATGTTTAATAAATATATTTATTTCCACCTGCAGGAAACATTTTCTTGTTGTTCAGGTGATGGTCAGCAATCTCAGGGCAGAGAAAGAGCAAATCTTGCCCTCTGTACCATAAACATTACTCCAGACATTAAACAAAATGCTCTATAAAAGTCCTTGGAAGATTTCCATCTTATAGTGCATGTCACGCTGTTTTATTGAGTATTTAATCTCTTCGGAAACCTTTGCTAGAGATTCAAAATTCTGTTATTAGTCAACTGGATATGTACTACTGATGGGTCTCATTTATGGATTTTCAAGTACACTTTAAAGGTCAAACAAGTAATTTTAATCGGTTATGTGGGGTTTTTTGACAGCTGATAAGTACTTAATGTGCCACAGCACCTGGAAAGCAGATTTGCTATATTTACCATTACATATTTGGATTGGGTGCAGGGATAGTGCTCTGCCCACGCTCATTTCACTCTCCATCGTCAAATTACTGGCACTGATCAACCAGTGCATCCACAGGAGAGCACTGTCATTGCAGCACTTCAGATCTGAGTCACAGCTTGGACAGGGGCCCAGGACCTGTGTCTTATGGCTGCTGGTTAAAAGAGTAGTAGCTGCATCACAGTGGTGTTGTCCTTGGCTCAGAGCATTCCTGGCTACTTAATCCATACTGCTTTCTCCTGGGCTGCCAGGCTAGTAACCATTTGGAAATTAGTCTGGTGTGGTTGTTCTGAAATTCTTGTGTGCAGGTCACTCATGCCGTGGTGGTGGAGATTACAAGGTGACAACTGACTGTCCTCACTTACTGTCTGCAGAACTGAAAGCAAAGAAAGTGAGAATATTTTCAACAGTATCAGTCATGGACTGGGAGCAAGGCTTGAGCTCGGGTGCTGTGGCATCATCTTCTATCAGGTGAACAAAAGGGCTGGCTGCAGTGCTTATGGGAGCAGCAGTACCTACGGGGATGAGCAGAAAGGCTGACCAGCCGCAGAATGAAACAGAGGAGATTCTTCAGCTTAGGGAAAAAAGACAGTCAAATTGGATCTGACAGAAGCCCACAGATTCATCTATCATGTGGAAAAACTAAGCTTGGGAGAATTGTTGTGCATGTAATGAAGCGGTTAGAGAGAATACACAAAAGTGCTTTGTTTGGTGTTTTTCCACTGCATTTTTGGAACACTGTAGGGTAGGACAGACAAGACTCAAAAAGGGATGACATCCACTCATAGAAGACCAGTGATGCAATAGTTCAGCTCCAGCAGCTGGCAGGAGAAGCATGTCCCAGCTTGCTGAGAGTTGAGCGGCACACTTGGGGAAGAGTTGCTGTTGGCACATGCTGCTCTTGCACACTTCCCTGATCGGAAACCTGAGGAATCCTTTATCAAGACTCCAGCAGCAGCTCAGTTGCTCTTCAGTGTGGGCAGCAGTCAGGGGAACTCATGGGCCACCAGGACACAGGCAGCTGTTAGTAAGGAAGGAGTTGGGTTTAGCCCTGACCACACTTTAGCTGGGATGCAGCTCTCACCATAGAAAAATCCAAGAGAAAACACCAGGGTTTCGCAGCCCATTCAGACTGTATCCAGATCTATCCAATCATTTTTCATTTCCACAGCACAGTTTCTTAAGAAGATCTGGAAGGTGGAGGATTAAAACAATTAACAGTTTACAGAAACTCAGCTCTGTTTTGCTGGTTGTGTGGGAACAAAGTTCGTAGTGCTGGTTTTATGGTGCCACCTTGCTTTTATACTCCATGCTTTGTTAAACATGGTAATGAGCTCAGTGCTGTGTAGTGCACTTAGTGCTGTGCAGAAAAAAAAAGTATTTCCTGCCCACACTTCAGAAGAGCTGCTCTGATGGTAAAGTCTCTTTCAAGCTTAGGGCTGCTAGCCTAAACAATATGTACACTGGGCTGGTCTGTCAGAAAGCTCTGTATTACAAATGTAAATTTATCTTTGTAAGAATGACAAGCTCCTGTTCAAAGCACAGCGCTTTATAAAGCAGTTCACCGAGGCAGTAGGTTTTACCATATTCCCCCACTGGAACAGAGAGGAGTTTTGTATTACATTAATCAGCATCTAAGCCCTGAAGGTCACAATTATCTGGCCACTATTTTTCAGTATTAGTGATTTTAGTACATGATTAACTTTCATGTGTGCATCATTAAGATGAGGAATTGTTTTTGAAGTTTCAAATAGAGCAGCAGGTCTTAGCTGTAGTATTTGCCATACTTGCCCAGCCACTCTTAAAAGGGATGATTTATAGAAAATCCAGCTGTGAGTTTTCGTTTCTTCAAGAGCAGGAGGCGGGACTAGGAACAACCTAAAACCAAGCGGAGCATTGATCAGAGTAGAAATGATGTAGAGCACAGCTCCGCAGACAACAGCTAAGCATCGTGGAAGTATTAGCTGGCAGCGATAAGGAGGCGGAAGCAGAGCTCGGTGACAGAGGAGCCATCTGTCAGGAACTGGGAATCTGATTTCAAGAGAGCAGAAAATGAAGTAAAGAAGAAAGTGATTTTGGTTCAGAGGTGCAGTGGAGCCCAAGGATATCTGTGGACAGTAAGTTTCTATACTAGAACAGAGATGTTTAATACAACAGCTAATACTGTTTGAAAGGGCTTTTCAGCTTTGAAAACAGACATAAGTAGCTCCTGTATTAAATAGCTTTTGCTTAAAGTTTTTATTTATTTGTAAGATGTAAATAAGCTTATCTGTTTGAGGTGGTGTGTTTCAAAACTTGTAAACAAACTTTAAAGCTGCTGGTGTCCCTTACTTCAGAGGGTGGTTTTTGCTTAATAAGGTCACCTCCTATCGAGGATAAGATTTATTTGTAACCTTTCAGAAAAATATGTTAGAAGAAAAGGCTGTTTTGGCCCCAGCTGCGAGGTGAAAAAGGGTAGGCAAGAATATTTTTTCTGGAAAGGGGAAAGGAGTTCCCACCCAAATAGATCTAAACTAACTGGAACTACAGTGTATAAACACCCCGGGGCTAAATCCTACCCTCAGTTACACTGATGTAAGTCAGGTTTAAGTCTACTGTAGTTAATAAAATTACTCCTGATTTAATTAAGGATAGAATTTGGTTGCACATTTCTTAATAATGAAAAAGCCCCATGGTTCTTTCTAAAGTGCATTTTTTGTTAACAGAGTATTAAAGACTTGCTTGAAAATATGCTAAAATTAATTGAAAACTCACACTGTGATGCATCTTTTGTCATATACTTGCATCCTTCTTTGAAATTAGCACAAAAGCCAGCATGAGATATTGTAAGCAATCATATTATTTCTTGTTAGCAGGTTCTCAGATAAGGTTTGCATTGCTCACAATTTCATGCTTGTTTCACTTCAGTGGCTTGTATTTAGGGTGATATGCTTTAATCCTAAAAAGGTTTGTGGAGCTCCAGCTGAGAGCGATAAGATCATATCTGTCGCAGAAGTGTCAAAGTTTTGTACAAGACCCCAGACTGTCTGATTGGGAGTGAAACTGTTCTATGACAAATTGTACAGAAAAAATACTCTTGTTGCTGTGGTTTTAGTGTACGAGTTAGAAGCAGAAACATTGGCTGCTGACTGAGAAAAAAAAACCAAAAAGTAAAACCCACTCACTATTATGGCCCAATATGGATGACAAAACACTGTAGCATGTGTGGGAAAATGGCTGCAGTCCAATGTCTGGAACCATTTATCTTCTGGTAGAGTCTGGAAGATGACTGTTTTATGTATTTTACAGAAATCCCTGCTGATTGATTTCATTTACTTAGGAGGAGGGGTCACAGTGACTGATGGCAGGGACAACTGGGGCAAAAAGTGAATTCTTTGCATTATCCTGACATCCTGTTCTAGCTGGGGTTATTGGCACCTTTTGAAGGGACCATGCTGGACGTGTCTTACTGCTGCATCTGCTACTGCACGCAGCCAGAGGTTCGCTGCTTTTTTCTGGGTCTCAGCAAGCTGAGTGTTGCAAGTTGTGCTTCCACCACATTTTGGAAATTATGATTTGCAGGGGTTTGAAGAGGAATGGACAGAAATGGGTACAGGTCTCTGTAACCTGCCAAAGGCTTGGCTGATAGTGTGTGCTGTTACTGAAGAGGGAGAAAAGACTTTGTGAAAGGTCTGGGGGAAAGTCTGTTTTCAGTGTGTGAGGCTTGCAGAAACAGCTTGTCCCTCTTTAGCAAAAGAGATTAGTATGCTAGGGTGATGATACTGGTTTTTTCTGATGTTTGTTGCTAAAATAGCCTCAATGCCTGTAATTTTTTTATTTATATGGAATAAAGAGCTTGCCAAGCACATTAGAAACAACAGGGATATGCTGTACATCAGTGTTATTCATTTATCTCTCTGTTATTTTTGTGTGTGCTCTGACAGCCTGTCTGTCAAGGTGTTTGCCTTCCAATCAATTCAGCTCACATCACAGCATGACAGGCACTTGTTATATACCAGGCATGTCTACAGGCATTTGCTTTCATGTTGCAGGGAATGAGTGCCAAGATTTTCATATGATGAAATGAAAGGGTGGGGAATATGGTTTTTAGTCAGTAAGTACACTGCTACTGTGTTGACAAAAGTTGAAAGGAAAATGAATTTTTCAGTTGACAATACTACTTCATTTGATACCCTTTGGGCTCTTCACAGGGTCCTCTACTAATGATTACAATGCCAATGCAGGATTACATAACAAACTTGGGGAAAGGAAAAATTATTGTGTGTCCCCCTTCACATTCAGTTTCCCAGACATAACCACTTGGTACAGTCAAGACATTTTTCACTGACAGAGAGAGAAAGAGAGAAAGAGAGAGAGAGAGAGAGAGGAAGGAAGGAAGGAAGGAAGGAAGGAAGGAAGGAAGGAAGGAAGGAAGGAAGGAAGGAAGGAAGGAAGGAAGGAAGGAAGGAAGGAAGGAAGGAAGGAAGGAAGGAAGGAAGGAAGGAAGGAAGGAAGGAAGGAAGGAAGGAAGGAAGGAAGGAAGGAAGGAAGGAAGGAAGGAAGGAAGGAAGGAAGGAAGGAAGGAAGGAAGGAAGGAAGGAAGGAAGGAAGGAAGGAAGGAAGGAAGGAAGGAAGGAAGGAAGGAAGGAAGGAAGGAAGGAAGGAAGGAAGGAAGGAAGGAAGGAAGGAAGGAAGGAAGGAAGGAAGGAAGGAAGGAAGGAAGGAAGGAAGGAAGGAAGGAAGGAAGGAAGGAAGGAAGGAAGGAAGGAAGGAAGAAAGAAAGAAAGAAAGAAAGAAAGAAAGAAAGAAAGAAAGAAAGAAAGAAAGAAAGAAAGAAAGAAAGAAAGAAAGAAAGAAAGAAAGAAAGAAAGAAAGAAAGAAAGAAAAGAAAGAGAGAAAATTGTGTAATGTACCCTATCTGCTGAGGAAGTTTCCTATATTTACCAAGTATTTTTATCGGTGCAGTAGGAGCAGGTAAGCAATGTGCTTGAACAGTATCCTAAGAATAAACTCAGCATCACCTCTCTTCTGGACAGCATCCTGCCATGCACTATCATTCAGCCTATTCAGGTACTTCGGTCTGACTGCTCCTCGTGCCATCTTGATGTGCACTCATTTTCTGTCTCTGTGTTTTGAGGATGTTCTTATGGCTATCAGACATTTTGGTTTTACTCATGTGTTGACCTCTGATTTTGAATTGTAAGTTTACAGAAATTTTGATTAGTTGTAACTTTTTCTATTTTCTTAATTTCCTTCACTTCCTTCTCAGACACTATGTGTTTTGGTTATCCTCCCACAGAACTGTTCCTTGTCAGCATCCTCACAGGCATAGCTGCTTTTTCTCTTCATTAATTTAGTTTGAACCTTTCCTGCCTTTTGGTATATCTAACTCAAGAGGACAGTGGGTAGTGCCATGGATTTCAGAGGAAGGTACCATTTACCTTGGTACTTTCCTTGGTTATGCCACTGAACTGCCTGATGATCCAGAACAAATTTAGTGCCCCAGTTACTTTTTTTAGATCTGTCTTTATCACTGGGTTCTTGATGGGGTCTCTCTTCCTTTAGAGAGAGAATGCTGGTAAACAACTCTGCTGTAAGTCCAGTGTCTCCCTTTAATCTTGAATTTGGGCAGGAGGGCAAAAGAGTGGTCTAAGCTGATGCAAGTTTGTTTTTCCATCCAATGGGACTGTATTCTCCTAGTAATCTGGAGCATGTTTGAGGACTTTTAGCCACTAATCATTCCTCTTCCATAAGGATTGTTAGGGTGGTGTGGTCAGGCTCCAGCCCTTTAGTCTGCTACCCATGCAGTCCCTACATTTTTATTAGTCAGCTCTTAAATCTCTTCATTACATGGAATAATTTTTCATGTGGCCACCACAAAAGTGCCTTCCTGAGCATGCAAGTTCTTAAAAATAAAATATCTCAGACCTATTTTAGACATGTTGCCATATTACCCCATTTTTGAACAAATTTTGTCCATTCATACTTTGTAATATATAGCACGTGACAAACACGAGGAGGGTGGTAGAACTACAGCTGCCTCTTGTTTTCTTATCAGATATTGATAAAAACAGTAAATTAGATTAAACAAAAAAAAAAAAAAACAAAAAAAAAAAAAAAAAAAAAAAAAAAAACAAAAAAAAAAACGGAGCTCTGTAGGCTGTGGAACATTACGAAACCACCCACTGAATGTCTGAGTAAGACATGCGGCAACAGCCAAGCTGTTATGTGCTAAATGAGTTCAGAGTGGGGGCCAACTGAATGCAATGCATAAGTGATTTACTTACTCATTTATAACCCTAACCTAGAATCGTGATTGTTTGCTGTTCCGTAAAAAGGATGGCTTTATGTGACCCTTTAAAGCCTTCAGCATTAAGTAGCGTTAAGTTGATGGCTACTTGTTTTGTACCTTCAGAGAAGAATTATGCATAAATCAAGTAGGCTTTCCTTGTGATGCACTCATAATCCTCACAAGCAAAACTCCCACCCAAAACCAGTGATCAAACATGGTTTCTTGAACTCAGAAAGGTCACCTCATAAAAAAATATGGAGGTATAATATTCAGGCCACCCAGGCTTTTTTTTTTTTTTTTTTTTGGCTTGGACATTACTTTAATTAAGTCATTGTAAGGTTAAAATAATAATACAGTTCTGATGTAAGCAGATAAAATACAAGGAAGCTACATTAAATTCAGTTTCCATCCACCAAACATATCTAGAAGAGATAAGCTTACTTGCTGTTTAAACATTTTGCACAGGGACAGACAGGATGGGCTGAGGTTGAGTCCTGAATGTTCCAGGGTTTATGTATTTAAATCAAGCCCTTAGCATTGTTTTTGTTCCTTAATTACCTCTGCTTTGTTGATTTATTGATGCTTTTGAAGGCAAGTAGACTCAGTAAAACAGAATCATTCTGTGTCACATAAAATTTTCTCTTATATCTGTGGACATTATAGACAAAAGGAAAGGGTTGATGGAGGGAACTTCTGTGGAGATGGTAAAGCCAGTGGTAGATGTCTCTAAAAGGTGGAATTGAGCTACTGAATTGCAAATGAATGGAAGGTCTTGTGAAATCACTAATTAGGGGTGTCTCAGTTCTTGAAATCTGCCAGTGCAGCCAAAGTTTAGGCAGAAGGAGCCTGGGAACCAGCAATCCTGCAAAAGGGGTTGGTGTCTGGAGTGTCTTCATGGAGTGTTGCTGGGAGAAGTGATGCTGAACTCACCCCTTCAGTGTGACATGTCGCTTTCCATTTGGGGGTGACTTTATGGGAAATAGGAGCACTGTGTGCTTTAGCACTTGTTATACAGGCTTTGAACAGGAACAAAAACTGCAAATGGCAGTCCTTTGCCAGCCATGAGCACTTTTGTGCCATTGAAAAGTCACAACATGGTCTCAACTGGTTTAGTTTCAGGGAAATATTTGGAGACTGCACCTACTTTCTGCTGCCCATGTCCTTGGGGCCCCGGTTTCTGTACCTAAACTCCAGTTCCAAAAAGAACCTCTGTGTCTTCTTTTCCAGCACAGCAGAGCATAGCATTGAGGCATTGCTTTCTACATCTCTCCTGTGTCTGTGCATCTCAGCTGGTGCACCTAAAGCAGGGGATGGGCCCTCACTTGTCACAGAAGAAGGGTTCAAATGACTAATAGATGCATAGAATGGTTTGGGTTGGAAGGGACCTTAAAGATCATCTCATTCCAAACTCCTGCCATGGGTAGAGACACTGTCCACTAGATCAGGTTGCTCAAAGCCCTACCCAATGAGGAGAACTGCCAGGGATGGGGCATCCACAAACTTCTCTGGGCAGAAGATTTAGAAGATTTGTTCAGGAGATGTTTAATTTGTCACATCCCTCCACCAGTGGCTAATGACCTGCATGAGCAGCTCTGTTGTATTAATTTGGTTTGCAAGAATATGTACACAAGATAAGCAGATGTGAATGTGGTTGATAGAGGCACAATGATGTACATCTCTCTTGTGCTTCTGAGCCACTGAAGTCAAAATGTAGATTCATGTTAATATTTAGCACTTACATAGTGCATTTAATCTCCATAGGCCTGCAGGAACATGTCTAATTTATACATCCAAATTAATAGAGGTAATCACACATAGCAGTCAGTCTTTTCATCACTTAACCCAATGAGGAATGAAGACACTATTTTGTTTGGACTATAATTGCTTATACATACCTGAAAATACCATCCCATATTCTCAGTTCTTTGTAGAAACACCATGGCTTTGCAGTTACAAGAATATTTCAGACAGCTGCATAATGAGTTAGCTTCATTTTTTAACTGAACTGAAAATTAGGAGGCAGATCTCAGTGAGATATCTCCAGAGGAGTTTTTCAGTGAACTTAGATACTAAATGAGCTAAACCAGTTCATTTTTAAAAATTGTTTGAAAACCATCTTTCAGAAAATAGAGTCTTGAAAGCCTGGTACTTATAATGAGCATGCTTGCAGACCTCTAAGGCAGCAGTCAAACATCCTCATGCTTCATATTATTTATTTATATTACATTTATATTGTCCACACGAACTTCCAGAGAAAATTCAATAGACAGCTATAGTTCTGCCTTGATTTTTCAGCCCTGGTTGCTATGGCATCCAAGTTGGGAAAGTATCTGCCAGCTCCAGGTAGCTGAGCGCACAGGTGAGTGAAACATGAGCAGTAATTTAGGGAGCCATGAGGTGGTGTCCTGTGAGCAGAAGGTATTGTCCACATTTTTTGCAAAAAGGGGCAAGAAGTTGTGAACACTGCTGGGACACCTGAGCTTTATTTAGCTACAGCGAAAGAAACAGCCTGTACCAGAAGCCTGCGCATGTACTGAGAGGTTCTGGTGGTAAGCTATGAAATAATTTAATGATCTATTAAAACTAAACACAAAATCAGAGATTAGAGGGGGCTGGCTGAGTATATAGTCATGCTCAATAACATCCTGCTCTGATTCGTTCCACTCAGATCACTGAGATTATAACAGTTGTTGATTAAGGCAGCAGAACTGAGCTTGCAGGTGAAAAACACATACAATGAGAATTATAAGACCTATGAAAAGAAAATCCTTTCTTATTTAGTCTTTGTACTCAGAGCTTGCTCCTTAAAGTCTGCATAATATAATACAGATAGGATCTACAAATTCAATTTTTTTTTTAGTCTAAACTATGTTCAGGATCAATATTCAAATGCTTTGATTGAGTTTTAACTCCCATCCAGTTGTCACTGTTTTAAATCACTTTTATAGCAAGAATAAATTTTCACTGAAAGCAGTTTTTTTGAAATGTTTCTTTTCCAGTTAAAAAAAGAAAGAACAAGAACAAAGACCAAACAAAATGCAACTTGTCTAAAATCTCATAAAAGCTCTTACACAAGAATCTATCAAGCCTGGGAAAATATGTGTTCTTTTGTAAAAACATATTTTTCCTTGAAGTCATTGCTAGATTACAGAAGTTCACATAACATATTGGTATGTGTATGTGTTTATGTAAGACAGACCCCTGTATTTCACTTTCTCATGTCATTGTTGCCTTGACAACTGTATTTTATTGATTAGTAGAATGTATGTAATTTGGTTCAGAGCTGCATCATCTTACAAGGTCATTTTTCTTCGTGAGAAGTTGTTTCATTTTCTTATTCTCTGAGTAGAATTATTTTTCTGATGTGAGAAATAACATTCTTTTGATCCTTTTGGGGGTGTTTCTGTACTTAAAACCCAACAGAATTTGACAAATGCAAGCTGATAAAGTCATTAAATATATTTCTACTGATACATGCATTTCTTACTCAGCTTCTTTTGCTGCATATGTTAACCAGGTATCTAATCTGTAATTTCACTGGTAACCAACTGGAGACTCTATCCATGCAATTCCAGTTATTACATACCTTCAGTGTGCTTTTCCTCCAGAGATCTGAAGTTCCAAGTAGTAACACTTCTCAGGATCTCTTTGAAATAGATATTAATATAGAATTTTTTTGACACTTAGATAAGATGCAATGTGAAAAGCTTCCCCCAAAGGGTAAATAGTACTGAGAATAGCTCCTGAAATTGAACTCTTACACCCTTATTCTACCCATTGTGCGTTTGTCAGACCTATGGGCTAGTTCCTGACAGAGGGCTGTATCATTTAGCAAACCAGTTGTCCCATTGCCAGTCCTATTTCTGTGAGTGCTGGTCAGGTTTATGAGAAGTTTTGGTCCTAACCTGAAGAACTTTGATTTTCACACAAACTGAGCAGGGGAGAGGATGGGAGGAGTAGGAGGGATGCTGTGTCTCAGTTCAGATGGTGCCATGGACTGATTATGTGCACAGCTGGAGGATTCACATATTTAGGTTTGCCAGATCTCCTCCTGCTTTGGTTTTGCCCTTTCCCCCTGTGTTTATTTGTCTCACGGTTTATGAGTATCACAGGAGCCAGCCAAGAACAGTCAGGGTGTGCAGCTTCCTGGGTGAAATCAGACAGGGGCACAACAGGAAAAAAACAGGCCAAGGAGAAGGAGGAGGAGTACAAATAATGGATGGGAAAGTAATGAAGGTCAGCCAGATGTTGATGTAAAAGCTGTCTTTTTTTTCATGTACAACTGAAAGCATAGCCATCCCTACAGTCCTAATATTAACAATTTACAAATTACAGCAGTGATTGTATTTAGATGTCATACAGAAGGTAAATGATGGGAATGGGTTGTCAACACACATAGGAAAACAAGTCTGAAAATCTCTAGCACTTTCTTTAAATATAATAGTTCCTGACAATTAAATATCCCATTGGTTGCTATCTAAATATTTATCTTCAGTGAAATTACAAGAAGTCCACAGTCAGAGAAAACCCACGCTTTTCTGTTCTCTGTTTTAAAGATTAAATTGTGTTCTACTTTTTAAAAAGTGCTTCGTTCCTGGGCCTATTCTATTGTATTTTTCTGGGTAATTTTGAAAAAAGAAAGATAAAATAGTCTGCCATTGATGGCAAGCAGGGACAAAGGCACAGTTACTAGATTGCAATTTTGGAGGTTCTTTGCCATGCTAAGTCAGAGTCCATAATGTAAAATCATGTTTTTAATCTTTTGGATTAAAACATTCAGCAACAGGTCTTCCTAGCAACAATGCCCCACCTAACACAGAGCCTTATTTTCTTGCAAGGATCCTGCAGTCTTACATAGATTTTCTAGGTCAGTCATTGGCAGCAACAACACTAATTTATTCCAGATGAAAATCAGGCCCACTATAATTAGCAATACCATGGTATTTGTCCGAAAAATCAAGAAACAGTGGCATTTACTAGAAAGATTATGTGTCTTGTGGAAAAACCACTCCATTTAATTCAAGATTTAGGTACCTAGGGTTAAGCAGATGGTCCAGTAAATTTGTCACAACTGCTTGTACAGCTTAAGGAGAGCAGCAGTTACTTACTGAAGATCTGAGGAAGAAGATGTGTTCCCCCTCTCCATCCACTCCATCCATCCATCCATCCATCCATCCATCCATCCATCCATCCATCCATCCATCCATCCACCCACTCAAGGATGATTCAGTCTGCCTCATCCAAGTAAATACCTCTTCCACTGGGATTATACAGGAACAATAGGAAATAAATGCTGGCAGTTCCATCCATGCAGTTGGGTTTTACTCATTAGAAGATGAATGTGACTTATCTTCCTCTTGCATAATAGCCCAAGAATTAGAGCATTCCCCTCAGAGAGAGGCAGTCCTGGGCTCTACTTGTTCTGAGTGTGTTGAGCTCACATCTCCTGCATTTAACTCAAGAGATAGATTCCTCCCTTTGTAGGATGACCATCCGTAAGTCTCCATGCTTTTGGTTTTTTATCCTTTCCTTTTCTGCCTGTCTGTGAGGACTGTAAGCTCTGTAGGGCACCAGCTAGTTTGTCATTAAATATTTGAGCATCACTGACTGTTGGAAGGTTCTGGTTTTGGCTTTGTAGTGAAATATAAATGATGACAACAGTTATGCAGATTTTTCTCTTCACACCACAAAGATGCTGAGTAAAAGCTTTGTTCTTGTGAATGAGTTACATATTTTTGGCTGGTATGGATAAAAGTTGGGCTTTGTACAGTCTTTCATTGTGAAATGGTTTGTGAAACAGTGGATGGGTCTGCAGAGATGTTGGATTTGATGTGTATTTGGGGAGTTGCTGGTTGCTTGATGGTTTGATATGGCCATGATTATGTCCTCATTTTTGTTGTCTCTTCTAGAGGCATTCATGCTGGAGCTTGGTAGATCTGTAGGACTGGGAAATATGATGCTCCAAGGCCCTTTCTTGCAAATTACTTTTAGGAGATTTTTTGGACCTAGGCAAGTATATATGTATCTCAGGGCAGGGGTAGGCTGCAGAGCTCCTACTCAGTGACACAGCCCCTCACTATCTTTTTCTCTTGGAATTTCTAAAGAAGAAAGCAGTGGGAGGGAGGGACAGATGGGGCTGAGAGCAGTGTGAGGACATTGTGCTGTGGAGACATTATGTGGTCACTCCTGCAACACTGGCGAAGAATGCAGCAGTGATGTGTTCCTCGCATGAGTCATCCTGGAGCTGCTGAAAATTGGAACAGCCCATTACCTAGGAATGACTAGTGGTTGACCTTTATTTCCATCTTAGACATTATTGTAAAATTGAGCTAAATGAATTTCTGCTTTCTGAGCTCTGACATCAGTGCGGTCTGGTTTCCTACAAATTTGGATTCCTTTCCCCCTCTCACTGAAAACAAGTCCTTCCCCTCCTCCATGTCACTTCCCAGATCTCTCTCCCATCCCTTAAATCTTTGCAAGAAAAGTGGTACAGACACTGATGCTGATGCAGAATGTTGTGTACTCTGCAGCCAACTGTCTGCTGCTTCTCAGCATGCATAGTGGGTCACCCCACAAATGCCTTTCCCTTACAGGAATGCTAATATCTATACTTTGCTCTGCTCAGCACCAGCTTTTCTAAAATGTAATATCTTTGAGACATGGCTCCTCCTGTGAGATTCAACTGAAACTGGCCAGTAAATTCTGAAATTGTTTTGGGAGGCAGGAGAGTGTCCCAGAGAGACAGATGGTATAAAATATTATTTCTTTAAGAAGCAGTTGTACAAATATGTTGTAATGCATGCAGAAATTAAAAGACTTGTGAGGAAATTAGTGGGTGAAACTCTGTGAGTTGTGTTGTGAAAGAAGACATAAAAGGAATATATTTTTAGGTTTCCTGTAAATGTTTTTAATTATTATAGTGAAAAATTGTTGAAGAAATTCAACAATTGAGTTGCTTCTCCATCATGAGGAAAATGTGGGACTCAACCTACCTGTTCATCCCTAATATCTTCCAGCCTAGGCAGTGATGAATTTGGTCTGAACTTATCAAGCATAGTAAACACCTGTGCAGCTCACAGATGGTTAACATTGTATCAGTACATGGCATCTATGAAATGACAGTTGTTTTGGTCATCTACTACTATGTAACCTTTTAAAGTGGCAAACTATTAAAAGTGTTATCAACTCTATGTGCCCATTTTATTAAAGAACATTTTAAGAGATAGATTAAGTCAGATTTGGAAGTCCAGACTCTGCTTTTCAGAAAAAAATTCCAGATATATTTAGTATTTTAAATTTTAGTTAGCTGCTAGTGCAGGTTTTTCCAGTAGAAAATTACTTGAGAAGGTGTATGGAAGAATGGATATAAATAACTTACAAATTTTGTTAATTTATGGATGAAACAATAAATAAATATTAAATAAATAAAGGTAAAACCCCACAGTAACACTATTTATTATATTTCAGTTAGGGATCTTCCATCTTAACATTCCTGAGGTCTCATTTGTGATGCTGTCATTTCTCATTTTTTCATCTCCTGAAAGCAATATTTGCCTCAGGGGTATGGTATCATTGTGATAAAAATGAGCTGATGCTACTGGTCGCATGGCTAATTTCTGTCCTTCAAGCAGCTCCTTTAGCATTCAGCCTTTAAGGCTGCATTGGAAGATGCCCTGATTCTTCCAAAATGATGGAGGAGAGCATTTTGCCCTTTTCATTTTGAGGCATCATAAAGTCTTGGAGACTTTTGAGGCCAATTTCCAGATGTGATTAAAACTTAATGGAACAGAACAATTGTACCTCATCCCCTTGACAGACACTTGAGTAACTGTTTTTTCTAAGACTACTTTTCTAAATGACTCCTTTTGCATCTGTATTTTTCTCTCGTCTGACCACAATGACATCTTCCTTAGCATTAAAAATGGAAAACAATAGTACAGGACATTTGAGGATTTTTTTTCATGCAGTTCCCTGCAAGTTCTGTTTGAATTTTGTTCATCACACATAGGATGAACTATCAAGACAGACTGTAAACTGAAACATGAAACTGAGGTATTAAGTGAGGAAGGAGATCTGCTGCTGTTTAGTGCTACAGAAGGTGTCTTTGGTAAAGCTCACACTCAGTGTGTGCAAGTTGAAACATTTTCCAAAAAATAACGTTATTTTTTGGGATAAGCCTACACTGCCTTCTTTCAAAGCCTGTCTGTATTGGAAGAGAGACTAAATATAATCTTTTCTGTGTTCTACTACCTCAGCCTTCAAATATTCTAAAAGAAGGTAGAAAAGAGCTGGCAGTGAGGAGGAGTGTGGTCTCTGCATTGATGCTTTGGAAGTTTATTGGGGAATATCAGTGCTCAGGCACTGAGATTGAAGAAAAACAATAATTTGACAAAAAGTAATTAATTAATACTAATTAATGCTTCTTTAGTACTTTACGTGTGCTGTGGATTGCAGACACCAGCTAAATGTGGAGACTTGGTTATGCATATACATATACATATACATATACATTTTGTTTTTGGAATTCTGTCAAATTTTTTTTCAAAGAGCTATAAATAAGTGAGTATATATTTGACTGAATATCTTTCTTTGCCAAAGCAGACAGTCATCACTGTCTGTGAACTATTCACAAGGTTTTAAATGCAAAAGATTTTAGGGCTAAATGCTGATATTTTTACTGATACTAAATCGGAATGTACTCTTCAGGTTATTTATTAGTAGTGAGAGTGTCTGGTGTTTGATAAAAATATTCATTCTGAAATATTGTTTTGGAGAGGCATTTATCACTAAGATTATAATTTAGGGATTTTTTTTTTTTTTTTTTTTTTTTTTTTTTTTTTTTTTTTTTTTTGAAGTACATACTCCTGGCTGGTCAGACACACTTTTTGTTCATTGTGCCCTGTGTGGGATAACCACGGGCTATTTAGAAGACAGTATTTGCCTGACACAAATATTGCTCCCTTGAGAGCAGACTTTCACAATAATCCATCACATTATCATGACATAAGTACGCACAGTTACTCAGAGTCATTGCAGTTACATAGTTCCCCCCAGCAGGATACTGTTAAATAAACAATGTTATTTGAGGAATTGGCAATTCCCTCTTCCATGCTTTGCCCAAAGTATATTCTTAGCTTTTCATTCACTGGTGGTTTTGCTTTCCTGGAATCCACTCTTCTGCCTTCTGAAACTCACAGTTGTGCAGACCTCTGATCCAAACAAACCTGTGATAGTTTGGGGAGATCTGCACTTTCGTATTAATCAGGAGAAGTGAGGGTTAATGAATCTGAGCACTACAGGTGAAGTTATCATCCAGCACCCCTTACACACCATGGAAAGCAGCATTTCATAAAATGGCACTATTTCTGTGAGCAGGGATGCAAATGGTGCTGAGATGCCAGCATGGCAGGAATATGAAATACTGCTTGCAAGAAAAGAGGAGAAGTTTATGGGGTTTCTGCTACAGGTGTGACAATCCAGAGATAGTTAAGTGCAAGGTCTGGAAAAGTAAGCACTGCATTCCAGGCACACACTGCTCAAGTCAATGTCTCCTCCTGAAAACAGAGCTGGAACTGTATCATCAAAACATTGATTTCAGCAAAGAGCTGTAAATTTGAGCTAGCCAGTTTGAGACCAAAGCAACCTGTTTAGTCAGGTGTATCTCAGAAATTGTCCTGAATCCAAGATTCCTCTAAGGAAGAGTAAATATTAGTCCTGCAGGTTTTGACAGGGAGTGGATTAGATGAACTTTCACTCTCCATTTTGGCCTTATTTTCCATGGTTTATTTCATCTTCTTAGATGAAGTCTTTTTAAAATAAAAATTAGCATGACCATCCTTAGGAGGAGAAAAAGCCAACTCTCTTTATTCTAATGTTTTTCAAACTGGTCATTCTACAGGATGTGGCTGCAGTTATTATCAGTCCCAGTGCATGAGTCAGATGCTGGCATTATCAAGTTCTTCCTTTCTCTGTGTTTGCATAAGATCCAGTGAAGAGAATGTGACTGCCCTCACAGGCAATGGAGTTCAATGTTTTCCTAAATTCAGTGACAGAGCACATGGAGGAATGAAATTTGACAGAGACTCACTGAAATATCCTGAGCATTAGTGGGATAGCTGTGAAAATTAAGACAGTAAAAAACACAGTTGGAGAGCTGGAAGGAAAAGATACTTGTGCTCGGCAGTAAGGAGTTCTCTATTTTGTTGAAAATACAGGAGAGATGAAGGATGTGTGGTTCTTTTTCAGATCTGCTTCTTATGTAAATAGTACAATGCATGCCTTATGGCACAATCCAGCAAAGCAATCATGGAAATAAATGTTAGACATATTTAGGTGCAGTGATTTCAATGACAAAAATGTGTTGAAAATTTTCAACAGGAGATCAACCTTATTCCTTAAGACAGTGTGAAACTGCACAGTTGGACCCCTTACGACAGTTTAGATTTATCTTATCCTCAGAAGAAAATTACTTTACATGTATCCTTTGATTGTGATCTAGGTTACAGGAATATACTGCTGTAAAAATATAGCATTACTGGAATTTTCCAAGTCCAAAAATAATTTAGTGTCCAAATACATACTTTATCTGATTTATGGCTTCACAGCTATGTCTAAGCCAGTAGTGCCAAATAAAATTTTCTTTACTGTGATACGTAGGCAGTTCTTTTTAAGGTATTTGGAATTATGTCTAACATTTAAATTAAGCAAAAGTTTCCTTCTAAAAATATTCAGCTATAGTCATGTTTTTAAAGTGCAATTTCATCTTTTACATTTTAAAAGTGTAACTTCATTTCGTACAGCATCAGTGCTCAAATATATCTGTGACATGCTTAATGAAATCAAGGACCCAATACTTGCAAAAAAAAATGCAGTCATATCCTACAAGGGTGGTTTTTTTTCTTGATATCATTGTGAAAGTAGTTTTCTGTACTTCAATAATTTACCAATTCCATTCAATGAATATCTCTCAAGAAAGCAGTCAGACAAAAAAAAAAAAAAAGAGTGAATTTGTCCTCAGCTTCCCATATGTGAGCAGATTCCTGACACCTATGTAGAAATGTGTAATTGAAATAACATTTGCATAAATTCCATTTAGTAAGGATGCATTAGCTGATGCCAGTGAATGTGAGGACACTTAATCAAACAGTAAATAGCAATGCATGTCCAAGCATTGATCAGTTAATGCAGACATTGTCAGAAGAATTAAATAGATCATGATGTCCTTTTGTTCTTTCTCTTTATTTAGTATAATATACTGTTGCTTTCTAAATCTCCTCGGGGTCTTTAATAAAGAAAGATCTCTTCACTTAATTTTGACAGCTGTGTAATTGGGGTGTTAAATCATCCTCAGGGATGTAATCAAAATGATTCGACTCTGTCACAATTCTCTGGGTTTTCTACTTTGTTTAGAGAAGAAGGGACAGATTTTGGTAATTGCAATCTCTTGTATTACCTTAAAAGTCAAGCACTGATCATTATAATACAATAGTTATATTGTAGAAGATCTCCAGGTCACTTGTAAATAAATGTAATTCAAAATTCAGAATAACCACTGTAGTAGATATAATTCCAGCGTAGGAAAATCTGATCCAGAAAGACAATTTAACAGAATTATAGGATTTGGTTTGCCAGAATCAAATCACAAAGCAGCATCAGAATCTGGAAAGAAATAATCATTAAATCTGACACCAAATCATGACTTTAGCTACATAAAATGCATCAAATAACTACCTGAACTCTAGACTCTGTTTATGAAAAGTCACAGGATCTGTGCACCAACACTTTCCATGCTTAATGGAAAGGTGACAGCAGTGTCTGTGAAACTGAGGCTTTGTTCACAAGGTGCCCCATGCAGAAATGGGATCCAAAAGGGAGACACCAGAGTGGGATCTCACCACCTCCTGCCCTTCCCTATCTGCTGGTCAGACTCTTGGCCTTAACCCCACAAGTGTCAGTTGATATATTTGTTCTGGTTTCAGGTATCTCTGCTTGATGGCAGTGAAGTTTCCTTTAGACTAGGAAATTCTGAGAAAAGGGCAGCAATCCCAGCACCTGTACTGTTTCAGCCTTTGGTCAAATGCTATGTTTGCTACAAAGTGTACACATCAACTGACTCAGATTTCCTGGATTTATTCTAAGAAACAACAGTAGGGCAGGACTCCAACCTAAAATCATATGCTAAGTAGGAGGGATTTCAGCTAATGTTATCCCTTGGAGTTATGCTGAAGTGCTAATTCAAGTGCTCAGTGCATGGTAAAGTTCCTGTAGTGCCAGTCTGCAAAAGTAAATTCCAAGCAACTCAGCTTAGAAGTGGTGCACAGAGGTAGATGGAAGTTCAGTCAAGCCAGTGGACACTTCAGCATCCTCCTGGAAATGACCTGCCCATGCTCTCTGAGAACATTTTTCCTGCAAACAGGCAATATGCTAATGTCTTGATACATTCTCAATTTCCACTGTATAATAGCACTAATGACCTTGACAGAAAGCATTTCCTAGGGATTAATAACCATTTGAGATTTAATGACCTGAGGCTATGCCTCAGGCCATCAACTCCTTCAAGCTGCTCATTAAATTCTTAGGGTACACAGTCTGCTTCAATCACTCCTGCTTAAGCATTTGCTCAGTGTCACCTAATAACAATATTCTCCCTGAGGTATTTCCTCTTCAGAGGCCCTGGAAATGTGTTTGTCCTTAAGACTTTTGGGAAAATAGCTCATCATTAATTTTTTAGGTGATTTGTGTTTCAAGTCAGAGCATTTACTCAGACTGTCACTGAGCTTTTGGTGTGAGGAACTCAGTAAAAGTGAGACAGTTAAATTCATAAATTGCACCTTGAAATATAAACTATTTGTTCTAGTTGCTTACAATCTCATAATATAAATCAAGAGCAAGTAGCCTCCAGCAGCCAAACACTGGTGGTTCAGCCAAAGGTAACTTATTTGAGAGGTGATTTTGGACAGGCTACCACTTTCTAGCAAAGACTGGCTTCATACTAGCTCTAAAAGGCACCCCAAATTCAGATCTGTGCAGAAGGAACAATATAGAGCAGTGCTGCCTATTGGAGGAGAAGTGCTTCTTACCAATGAAGTCGTAAGTCAAACCTTGTCCCATGTTATGGTTATGTGTCCCATGTTGTACTTGTGAAGGGTGAACTTGTTTTTCTGTTGAAGATTTTTCATTTAAGGGAACATTCTTCCCATATTCAGATGGCACTGAGCACAATTGGATCTTGGTTAAATCTGCTGCTGTGGTGTTACATTGTGTTCCTTGTTTATTTGTGTAAGAGTGCGGCGCAGCATGCCAAATAGGCATGGCACAAACAAATTGCTATTGCAAGTGTCTTCCCAGAGTTTCAAAACTGAGAGAGAGGAAAATGCTTGGGGAAGAAGGCAATCAGCAACAGTTGTGGGAAGCTGATACAGGAAGCATGGTGCAGAGTGATGTGTCTACAAATCAGTTATATTGTCTTCACATCAATTACAAGAATCTTCTGGTGAGGCTCTGCCAGGATCACGTTCTCTCATTAGTCTCTGTTGTGCACTGAGCAATTAGTTCCCTTGTCGTGTCTAGGGAGAACTAGGAACAGGGCTCTTAGGGAGCTGGAAAGTGGAGATGCCTACCCCTCTGTCTGTCTGGGAAGACCTGCCCTCAACCTGACTTGAACTTGGAACCAGCCCTGTGCTTTGAGCTAACATCTTTGTCTAGAGGCTGCCCACATATTTAAGGAAAGAAAAGCATTTTGCTGTCAAATTCTAAAAGTTTAAAGTACTGGGAGTTGTTTATAAGCTTCATATACTTCATCTTATAAAACAGTTAAGAAAACCTGCATACCAAGAATGCATAGTATCAACTGCAGGGGGGGAATCTTGATAACAGGAGTGAATTCTAGTGAGATATACATATAACACATGTATACATACATATATATATGGAATATATACATAGAGATATATATGGAATCCAGCAGATGAATTGTTCATGAATGAGGCATTGTGGTGATTAGGGGGTGAACAACATACGTACTTACTTGATTGTTTATGTTTCAGATTAGTGGATTTTGAGGTCAGGTAGCTAATCCCATGATACGCTTTGTGTGGGAAATACACGCTGTTTGTGGTAAACACGGAGCACCTACACAGGAATGTTCCTACATAAATCTCAAATCCCATTGCAAACATGGATACAGATCAGTATGCCACCACTGCAAATGGTGAATATTAGGTGCAAATAAGTGAAATTAGGGACCTCAAGTCACACCATCCATTAACAGGATGTGCCTCAAAGAAGAATCTCACTGGAAATGTCTTTGGCTTTATCTGCCTGTAAATCCCATATTCTCTGTATAGACCACAAGAAAAATGAGCTCTTTCTGTGCACAAGCCATTTTACCTCTTTCACACAATAAGATAAGAGAAATATTTTAAAGGGAGTACCTTCTTCTCTCCCTAGGCTTCAGTAGCACCTAGGATTAATAGTTCCATTGCAGTCAGTGAGATGATTTCCATTCTTTATGTCCAAAAATCCCCATGTATGATAATAAATATTCTGCATGCATGATGGAAGGCAGGTCATCTAGATATTTAAGTTCTGACATGTCCTATTGAAGGCTGTTTTATAAAACCAGCCCCTCTGCTGAGACCATTACTGTTGTATGGAACACGTGGGTGTGCCACTGACCCAGCTCTGCTTCTTCTGGCTGCTGTGGGTTTGAAACAAGCCTGCTGCATCATTCCCATGAAGATTTTAGGTGTAAGAATACAGCTCTGGTTGGAATTTCCTCTTAAACTCTATTGAGAATTTAAATGAGAGCCAGATGAGTTTTTTCCTGTTCATTTAGAAGAAAAATGCAGAACATCATGAGAAACTTTAAAACTCTAACACTCCCTGAAAAGCCTCACCACAATAACGTTTTTTCTGAAAAAGTGCTTTCCAGTGGGATTTGAGCTCGCAGGTGATCAACATTCATTATGTTTTTCTACCCCCAATGAGGAAAGGCCAGATTGGTAAACAGTGAATGAAGGAAATTCTTTGAAATACATCTAACAAATAGGAGCTTTGTAGTCTCAGTTTTGAGGCTACTTTTAGCAGCCTCAAACCGGTTTTGGCTTGGAGTTATGGAAAGATTAATGAAAGCCCCAGCTCTCTTTTCAAAATCAGTGTCAGCCAATGGAGCATCACAATTATAATTTTCACCTTTTGCAGTGTTGCCTTCCCTCACATCCTCCAGTGCAGGTAAAGCAGTGGCTTCCAGGCTGATTTGTTTGGGTTATTGTTTGTCCTTAAATTTGTACCAGAAAATACAGAACTGTAATTTTCAGTACACCAATGTGATTCCTTAGCAATAAGTAAGCTTTCAGAGTCTAATGCCATGGCCACAGAATACTGTGGGTAATAGGTTTCTAACTACCATTACAGTGTAAAAAACCACTGCAAAATGCAAAGCATCAGGCAAAACAACATGAGAAACTTTAAAACCCCAACACTCCCTGCCAAACATAGCCCATCTCCTAAATCAAAATACCTTTATCATGCCTTCAGTTTTAACCAGTGGTTTCAGAGCAACATGTGGGTTCTGAGGTGGTTATTTGCTGTCTTTAACTGCTATTTTGCTGAGATTTCATAGTCAGATTTAGTCTTCTTTCAAAAATTGAGCTGGGCATTTTTTATGGTAAAATCTGTAGGAGAGACTGTCTTTTGTAGGCAACTGCCTGCTTTCTGCTTCTGTTTCTGTCTGGAGAATAACTTACCTCATCATACTTCTAGCATATCTGAGGCTACACCCTGCCAAAATCTGAAAGTGAAATAAACCATCAAAAAAAGTCAGATTCTTAAAAGTGCAGACCAAGGTCAAGTCTAGAAAAAGAATATGCTTGGGAAAAAAGGTTTCCTTCAAAGCATACACAATCAAATTTCAATCTCTGTGTTTATCTACATATCTGTATGTCATTATTGTAGCTCTGGACAGCCAAAAATGTCTCATGTCCTCAGCACATACTTTCATTCTCCTGGCCTTGAGGAGACATAAACCCAGGACAACCCTGGAATCCTGTACTTCATGGAGTACATCTGGAGATGGGGAAGGGCTGATCCCAGAGGCAGCATAGCAGCTGGCAGGAGCTTCCCTCTGGAGCAGGTGTGAATGGCTCTGTGCCCCTGGGGACAGCTCCCACCTTGCACTCAAGGTGACTTCCAAAGGGGGGACGTGTCCTCGCACACTGCTTCAGGGCAAGGGCAGCTGTTGTTGTTCAGAGACTTCTCAAGGACTGAATGCAAATTATGGTCAAAACAAATTGAACCTCAGGCCCAAAGATTTTGAATAGCAGCCATCTCTCATCTCTTCTTTAAACAGGGTGTTTTAATGTCTTGCAGAATTACAGAGTGAGGCATGCTGCCTTCCATCTCCTTAATCCTCTGTAAATTTACTTCTAACAGCTACTGCCAAAATACAGTATGGCACTTGCACAGCACATGCTTCTTCAGTGATGAGCACAAAGCAGCTTCTGTTCAGAAGGAATATGTTGCAAGCCCATGAGTGACACATTGTGAGTGTTGAAGATTATGAAACATACTCTGAAACTGAGCAAGCCATAAGCACTTCATTTTTCAGAAATAGTCACATTACCTCTGTCATTCTGCTTGGCAAGTGTGTGTGTGCAGGCTTGGTGCATCCGCGTAGCACACGTTGAACAGGCACCAAGTGTTGAACCCGTGGTGTGCCAGCCGCACTGTGGAATTCAGAGGAAATATTTCAAATGTACATTTCAGCACTCTTCTCAGTTTTTTATAAAAACCCATGTTCTTTATTTGTTTATTTTTTCTTTGCTAGCCTTTCTCTTGGACTAAACTGACATTAAATTATAGCATGGACTTATATTCATTGATCTCCTGGTGAATGCTCTCTAATTCGTTCAGAATCAGGTCATGGCTTAAGGCAACTTCTGACTCTAACTAGGTAATATCTGCTGGAAAAGCAAGTGTTTTGTGTCTGTCTGTGGGCAGAGGATGCCATGAAATAAGTAAATTTAGAGATCAGCCAATGGCTGGACTAAATCTTTAGTAGCACTAAAAAAAATATCTCTGGTTTAAAAGGCCACTGATTTGTTAAAGTGGTAAAAGAAGACAAGCTCTTGCAAGCTACCTATGTGGCCCTCATGGATTTGGAGCATATTTTGAGCATACTACACACTTCAGCATATGTAATCTAACAATTTTGCTTCCTAAGGAGGGAAGAATTATTTTTCCATTTTTAAACTGGAGTGTAAGCGTTAAGTGATGTGTCTCATTTCCCACCGCAAGTCTAGCTGGGCAAGGGATTAGTCATTTACTTTCCAAATATCTAGCTGCTAGCACTGTCTAGAGACCAAACCATCCTTGCCCACTATCAGGCCAGTAATGATTCAGACGAGTGGGAATGTGCTCTCCAGCAGTCAGAGCAAAGGGACTTCCATCCATGAGATGGCAACTGAAACTATCCAAGTGACTTCCCATTAACTATGGGAAGATTAAGAAATAGTTGAAATTCATCCAGCAAGTTAAAAAGTGACAGGGTCTGTATTTCACTGACGTTTGTAGAGCCAACCCTCTGTATTTCCTCCTGTTATCCAACAAGAGACATTGACATGAAAACAGGAGGTTTGAGCTTCTTTGGTAGCTTTGGTGTCTCCTGATGGGTACCCCACAGATCCATTCTCTGGCACCAGCAAGGAGCAAGCACTGGTAGGTCTCCAGCCTTCCTGTTGTCTCCTTCCAGGCTAATATATGGAACATAGCTGAAGGCCAGGGTCTAGCTTTATAGAGTGATAACTGCAAACAGCTAACTTATCTAAGCTTTTTCATGCTATTTGATAAAAGAGCAATTTATGTCTTTCCTGCTTGTAGCTAAAAATAAGAGGAAAAAAGTGTAGAGTTGTTAGTCCTGGGTGGTGTGCTAATTAGTTCTTTGCTAACTCTGCTTCATTGCTGGCAATGATTACTGTTAAGTAATTACAGGGTTCCTATGACTCTGGCTCCCGTTTGCTCTGCAGTGTAGCAGGGGTGAGGAAATGAGAAGTGTCAGTACTATGGATACCCAGTGTTACTTCTGTCATAGCAAAATTTCCTGTTATAGGAAACAGTTATTTTGTACAATGGCTTATTAGATTGAAACAGACCTAGGTGAGCTGCAGAATGGAAAATCAGTATTTTTGCTACATTAGAAGTCTGTTCTCTACTGGGAGGAGCACATAAAACCCCCACAGCCTTCTATTTAAAAATGTATGGAAAGGAAACTAAAGGCTTCAGCCAAAAGGCTAAAAATAATAACTGTACCATCATAGCCAAGTTGTCTGTTCCTTCTTTCCTCCAGTATGAATGAATAAATGTTTATGTACAGCTATCATGTGAGAATTGGTTTAGCCTGTTTTCTGTGTGTTGCTCTGTAGCCATATGGACTGCAGCTTTCATTGTAAAGGGCAATGAAAAAAAAAATCTTATTATTTGTGTGAAGAAAAATCATGGAAGTTTGTTAGTTCACCTATCTAAAACATTTGAGTTAATTGGTAAAACTGTTGTTTCTGTATCATCCCTTTGGTTGTTCAAAAAACATTTAGATATGTATGTACTGGAGTACACAAAAACGTCTGCAGCCACCTGGTAGTAGAAGACAGGACTGGGTAAATCATAATCCAGTGTGCTTGAAAAGGTAAATGAGAGTTACACACTTCGAACGTCTTTGAAAATCTGCACCCTAGCAGGTTGGAAATTTAAATATCCTTAAAATTCTGGTCCTGGATATTGAAAGTTGTCTGTATCTATTCAGTAAAATTAAATAAAATTTCCATCACATGATGGATGATGGAAACTGAACAGCTGTCTGAGCAGTAGCTCCACTGTTCTCTAAAAAAGAACCTTAATTTGACTTTCCCACGTTAATACTGTTTACATGTTAGAGAAAATTGTTTGAAAGGCACTTTTGTAAAAATGAGTGCTTTTGTGAAAACAGAGTGAGGAAAGATGTTCTTTTTTTAGTAGGTGAGTAATTGTTTCCTTTAATCTCTTTGTTTTTTCTCACGACTCTACAAAGATCAGCACAGCCATGTAATTAGTGGCTCTGGACTAGATCATGCTGAAACACCCACTGGTGTGACTCCACTGATCTTACGGCACTGCATAGTCAAAGCAAAGGGTAAAATTTAGTTCACAATAACGTCTTTCCATAAGCACATGTTATTTCTTCCATCACTGAAATAATTTTAAAAATTAGTTGAACCATCAAACAATGGAGGTCATCTGGCCCAACTCCTCCTCATGGCAGAGCCAGCTTACCACATCACATCAGGCACTGCCAGAGGATCAATCCAGCTCCAAAAAGGAAGGTATTCCAAGTTCAGAATGTCCAGTAAAACAAAATAATAATTTGCACGGAGTATTATTTTACTGATTATTCATTTCCTCATGGAGTCATAAAAGACATCATGGTACCTTTCTTTAGTAATGTTCTTACGAAAAATAGCAGCTGGAATAAAGCAATAAACAGATATGGGTGTTTGATCCTCTCAAAAATAATCATAATGAAACAGTAGCTATCCACAAATGATTTTTCACTAGTCTTGAAGCATGATGAAATGTTAATAATATTTATATACTTCAATGGCAGCAATAGTGGTATGGTTGTGAATCAGAAAAAGACATCTGGGTTTGTAGGTATGGGTCTTGCCTGTACTTTCAGGCTCCTGGATTTTATGTAGATGACAGTTTCTTAGAAACTGTGTGAATAAGTCACCATCTGCTGTCTGGGGTTCTTTTTTGGAAGAAATACACAGAACGTCTTTCTTCATAGGCCCTTGCATGAAAAGAAATAATAAGGAAACAGAGGGATCTAAAACCAGATCTGCTTGTAGTGTTAACCAGCTGATAACAGCAGATAACACTGATAACACCAGGTGAGAGCTCAGCACTCTGCATTGCATTCGCTCTGCATGAGACATGGATTTGGACCTCAGTTTTGAATATTTGAGCTCTGCTGTATGGGCTGTGTTTTATCGATGTTCCTTGCACTACAAATTACTCATCTCACACAGAACTGCAAAAGAAAGTGTTTTAATCTTAATTTATGATAAACAAGAACTGTGACGTCTTTTTTATTAATACATCAAAGTATTATCTCCAAGGGGAGTTACTTTCATATTAATGTTCAGTGTCTAATAGAAATTCACAGCATGAAGACCACCTCAGATAGGTAGAGTTTCTCTGATGTATATCTGATTACCCATATGTAATTTGAACATCTACAGAATATGAAGGGCATAATCAAAGAATAATTAATATGTTGATAAGGAATTACATTTTGTTCTACTTATCTTCATAATTCAGAGAGAAAGTTTATGATGACAACATCTATCTTTTGAGGTATTGTTTACATTTTCATTCAAATTATAACATGAAGCATTCTTCTGCATTCCATAGCGCCTTTCATCTGCCAAGCTCCAATTACTGTCTCACAAATTCAGTATTGCACACATGCAAACCATGTTGGGTATTGTGGAAAATTTAAGCAAGTCATTGAAGTCTGAGACTTGACCTCCAGTTTAGGATACTGAGCTTGAAAACTCTGATTTCCAGAGACATTAAATCTTTGTATTTAACTGGAGTTACAAATACACATGAGAGTCAAAACTAATGGTCAGACCAGCACTACATCCTCTTGGGAGCCCTCTGAATGTCAGGACACTCCAGAGACATCTTGTATGCTGCTTGAGTTCAGGCTGTCTGGAAGTCTCCCCTAGCCTTGCAAGAGATGACGTTTTTCAAAACCTTGCAAGGACAGAGGGTAGCTGCAAGTTACATGTAGTGGGGTCCATCTACTGCATCCAAATTCAAACCAGATCTCAAGGGCAGAGTGCCAGACAAAACACCTTGGGCATTTTATGTGCAGTGAAGAAACATACCTTGTGTACAGATTGAAGAATTTACTGCTCTAGTGATTAAAGTATTAGCAATGTAATAAAAGAGTTGAGCTGATAACACTTATAATTCCAAGTATAAAGTTATGGCAAGTTTCCAGTAATGGCACAGTTGGAATTGGTACATATATAATTCCTATTAGCTGTTCCTCTCCTTGGTGTTATTCTTGTCCTTCCTTTCTGGGTTCAAAAATCAATAGTTCTAGTTTTCCTCAAGATGAAAAGAGGTGTAGAGGAGCTTACAGCAAGTCTTCATCTGAAATTGTTCACTAAGGAAAGTATGATGCTACTGATGGAGATATCTTCCTCCTTACTGTTGGGTCAGTTCAGGGTTATTTTTACACATTTCTTGAAATAGTCAGAGTCACTGAATGGTTGAGGTAGGAAAGCACATCTGAAGGTCATCTTGTCCAACCCAATTGCTCAAGCAAGGCCACCTATAACCAGCTGTGTCCAGGTTGCTTTTGAGTATCTCCAAGGATGAAGCCTCCACCAGCTCCCTGAGGAACATGTACCAGTGCTTGGTTACCCTTACAGGAAAAAAGTGTTTCATAATGTACAGAGCCTTCTGTGTGTCAGTGTGTGCCCACTGCCTGTCACTGGGCACCACTGAGAACATCCTGGCTCTGCCCTCTGCACCCTCCCTTCAGATATTTATCCTCACAGATGAGATTCCACTGGGGCTTCTCTTCCCCAGGCTGAACAGTCACAGTTCTCTTAGCCTTTCTTCATCTCTCAGATGCTCCAGGCCCATAATCATCTTTGTGGCCCTGTGCTGGACTCACTCCAGTAAATCTGTATTTTCCTTTTACTGGGGAACCCATAACTGGATGCAGCACACCAGATGTAGCCTCACCAGTGGTCAGAAGAGGGGAAGAATCACCTCCCTTCACCTGCTGTCACCCCTCCTAGTGCAACCCAGCGTGCTGTCTGCCTTCCTTGGCAGAAGAGCACATGGCTGCTTCGTGTTCTGTTGGTGTCCACCAGGCACCCAGGTTGCTTTCTGCAAAGCTGCTTTGTAGTCTTTGGGCTCTTCACTCTTCAACAATAGTGATTCAGTAGAAGATACATGACAAGAATATATAACAGACATAAATAGCATGAATAGGTACATGTACCTGCAGTTCCACTGACTACTTATTCATAATGTCTGTAGGTATTGGACTAGCAATGGTACATTTCAAAAATCGCTTTATAACACATCCAGGGAGCAAGATGTTTTCTAAATACCAGCTGGACACAATATTTCTCTTTTCAATGTGAGCTCAGCAGCTATTCCAATCTTCAGGCCACTATTTGGTCCATAATACAGGGAGGTTTAGATGCTGCCTAGATCCCCTTAACTTGGGAACCCAAAGCAGAAACTTACAAAGGAAGAGTCCGTTTTCAAAATTTGCCCCATAGTGACTCTAGAAGTCACCAGAAATTTTGAAATAGATCCCAAGGGATGGGATTGTTACCACTTCTCTACCTATTTGATAGTGCTTCTTCCACATTAAAAATACTATATACTTTATATTAGAGTCCTTAAAGACTCACATTTTCCAGACCATTATCCAAACACATTTTTCAGTGGGTATACAGTGCTCTTGTATAAGAGCTCTGTTAATTCTCAAGTCAGCAGTTCTCAGATTTTGAATGACAAGCCAAATAGGTGGGATGGGCAGTGTGGTACTGGAGAATGGGGGGGCTGGTACTCTCTCGTCCAAGTCTATACAAAGCCAAGACTCATGGGCACTGTCAGAAGGCAAGAAAAAGAATATCATTCCTAATGGGGAAGGAGGAGGATGTAAAGGGAACCAGGTTCTTAATCACTTTTGTCCATTAGCAATACCAGAGTATTTTTCTTAAGACTAAAGGGAGCAGAGCCTGATGTCCTTGTCAGCTCCCAGTACGTATATATATATATATATATATATATATATATATATATATATATATAATGCAAATTTATTCTATCTCATAAATCCTGCTAGTGGTTTCAGCTGGGTAAAGTATTCTCCTTGTTTCTTGTCATAAACTGCTGCAGCATTCTTTTGTGCAGCTGCCGCATTTCATCCTAATGCAGCTGCATTTCACCCAGGGATGAAGTGGTCCCTATATATAACTTTCTCTTCAGTTTTTATAACCGTTTAAAGGGCCTCAAGATGAGATGTGGGTTGCAAGCTATTATTTTATTAGTGTCATCACAAAGTGCTGCATTGTACAAATCAATTGTAAGCTAAGAAAAGTGGCTTTGAAGTGATACTCAAAGATAAAGAGAGATTTTTGGGGTTAGGAGGGATTTAAAATCCTGTTTCAGGAATTTCAAAGGAAGATGGCAAAAAATGGGAAACAAACTAGCGTGAAGTAAGGTTGTATAAACTGAGTGGGAATGTGGGACAGTGGGTAGCAAAGATATCAGAGAAATGAATGACAGAAAGTTAAAGTGGCTTCAGAGTGGAAGACATGCAAAGGAAAGGGGAAAAGGAAACCAGCAGTAAATAAGAATTATGATGATGATGATAAGGAGCAACCAAAAATCTCAAGAGGACACTCAAAAAAAGACCTGAATCTCTTGTTTTTATCACATTACTGGACCATATAACATGGATGGGATTTTCAGCATTGGTTGGATCTGTTAAACATCTTTGCAGTGTTATTAATGTTATTTCTGAAACGTTCAAATGTTTAAACCACTTGGTGTCCAAATCTCATTGCATTCTTATGTTTAGATGCACGATTGTGCTGTACACCCTGTTACCAGGAGTTCCTTGGAAATCTATATAATGGGAGAATTCCCTAGGGAGTCAATTTTATGCTAGACTTTCAGGAACTGCCTGATAGAGTGGCTAATTGCTCTGAAGTAGGATTCCCTCAGGACATTTCCTACTCCTAAGGTCTTTATTGTGTCCCTGCATGCCTGCTGTCCTGGTGTGCTGGCTGCTTTGGTGGCCCCTGGAAGTCACCTCTTAGCTTAAAAAGCATGTGGAGTGTAGCACATTGCACAAAGGTCTCTCCTGCACTGCAAACTCTGATTCCCCTGTTACTGTTTGCACAGCCACCTTCTTGTTATTTGCATGAGGAAACTCATTGCGTTGTACCCCTAGCTCTGATTACACCTAGATGTAAAAAATACTAATACAGACACTGTTCCCAGACCTGTAAAGTTTTGTGCTTGATGAACCTGCTATAAATCTCAGATCTACCAGTTTTACCAGTATCCCATTTATTTGGGAAAGGAATTCAGCATAATCCTTTCACCCAAGGGGGACGTGGCTTCCTAAGTCCATGATAGAATAACACGTTTTTCTTGGGAAATGCAGCCTTGCTGAAGATAAAAGACTAATGAGAAGTCTCCCAGATGGCCTGTACATAATTTGGTTGCAGTAGAGAGCAAAACAATTGTAGTCATTGAAAGAAACATTTAATACAGTCCCAGACTACGTATGAGTAAGAGAAGTGTCAGCAGCTCAGAAGGAAAAGCTGTATAACCTGATCGTCTAACCAGGAAAAAGCCTTTTCATAACACTGTCTTTAGCTTGGTTTCATTTATTCCTTTCTGGAGAATGCTTCTGCAAATCTGTGTTGGTAGCAGTGAGTAGTAGTAGATAAGGTTCCAACTCCAACTCATCTCCTGATACCAGTGTCATGTGGCAATATCAGTTCAGATTGCCTTCCCTCTTTTTCATTCCTTCTTTTTAATTAATCTCCCTGCTTTTGTGCTGTGTGTAGAGTGAATAGTAGTTCCCAATTTCCTATTTTTGTATTACCCCTGATTTTATACCCTTTTAGCATAACCCTTCCTTAATCATCTGCTCTCCAAGGTAAACAGTCACACTCTTTTAATCTCTCAGCATACAAGATTTTTTTTTTTTCATGTTCATAAATAATCAGGCTTCTCACTTTCAACCTCTCTAAGAAGTCAGAGCATGAATGGACACATTTGACTATTACTCACCAAGGGTAAAGAATTACACATAAAGGAACTACTCATGAAAGATCTCTTTCTATTGACATTTAAATTATATTCAGCCACAGTAGTTTAAAAGGTCCATATTTTATTGTAATATTACTAGTACCACAATATTCCATGAAAGGTTTAGGACTATTAAAATAACACTTTGACAGTTTTATTTGTCCCTTCCTTGCAAAGCATAACCTTGTCTCCAACACTAATTATATGGCATGATATAAAATAATTCCAATGAAATTCCACTTTTGAAAACCTTATTATCAGGATTTATTGACACATGTGCACCATAGTGCAGTAAAACATATAAATTCATTGTATGCTCACGGTTTATTTTATTTATTATATATTTGTACTATAAATGGTAATTTTACGTCTGCATGGTACAATTGCTGTTGCATTATTATTGGAATTATTCTGGAAAAGCCCTACAGAGTGGATGGGAATGGGGTAAACCATTAAACCTCTACCTAAAAGCATGAAAGGTTACTGAAAATTGTATCTGTCTTTATTAAATTGCACAGGGATTTTTCCTTAGGGAATATGACAAGTTTTTAATTTTTCCATGCTCTATACCAGCTGCTTGCACTAGTGAAGTGAGATGATAAGACAGGAATTAAGGTATTAACCTGTTCCTTGCAAGCTGTAGATCATGGAATCATAAAAACATAAAACGGTGTTGCTTGGAAGGGACCTTAAGGTTACAACCCCTCTGCAATGGGCAAGGGACACCTTTCACTAGACCAGGTTGCTCACATGTGAGCTCTTGTTTTGCCGTGAATTTCCTATGAGAGTTGAAAAATCATCTTTTCTCATATTTACAAATATATTCATGTTCTTTCCAATTTTGCATCCTTATACCCTACTGTAATCTAATTTCAGAGCTCTGAAGAAGCTTTGCAAATGCCACTCACCTGTCAGCCTTTAGTGGTACATCACAGCAGAAGGATGGTAGAGTGATGCATTTAAATATCAGAAATTTGGAATTTGGGTTGTCCAGACTAGATAGCTAAGGGTAACTGAGGAGTGGCATAACCCTGTTTTTATGGCCAGATAAGTGTGAGGCATCTAATTCCCATCAACCTTACCTCTAACCTGCTTATGTACTTCTGAAGTGCTGTAAATCTCCATCTATAAAATAAGAAGAGTAAAATAGATAAATATCCTAAAGACTCTGAGATATAGGGCCAGGGAGTAATGGCAGCCATTGCAGTATCTCAGACTGAGCTGCAAGAAGAAGCTGAAACGTGCTAGAGCTGTTCTCATACAGCTTCAGCCTGAACTGAACTTTTCCAAAGAAACCATCTTCCTTCATGAGTGCTCTTCTGGGAAGACATCAGGATGGTGACATTGCTTGTTGGTGACTTGACAGGTTTATGGGACACAAGGGTTGTACCAGGACCTGTGAGACAAGGCACTCTGAATGTCTACAGCTGCCTGGAGCATGCCTCAGGTCTAAGACACCATCAGTGTTTCTTCCCCAGGAGTATTCTCTTGTTTACCTTTCATGGAGGTTTGCAGCAATTCCTGAGAGCAAAGGGCATTTTACCACCCTGGGTTGAGCTGAGCCTCCAAACTGACCCTAGAATGCCAGGTAGCCTAGAATTTTGTTCTAGAAGATACAGCGCAAACTCATCCCAACAGTTTTCCTCCTCTTGCACGAAAGAGTAAGACAAGGACCAAAAGCTGATGTAACCAGACTAACCACTTGACTCCACAGTCAAATGCACTTCTTTCCAATTAATTGATTAAACAATTTCTTTAACATTCCTAGATATTTTATCTGAATATAGTAAATTAGATTTAAGTGGTGAGCAGTACAGGAGGAATACTAAAGTGAACATTAACAGTGATTTGTTACAGAAGGTTAACAATAAAGGTTTCACATAAAGTTGACATAAATACAATAGATGGGATAATTTTGTACCTTATTTATTCTAGTTGATAAATCTTTCAGTGCATTGTGCAAAGGGACATCTGCATTTTAAATAAAAATGTAGTTTAGAAAAAGGAGAGAAACACCAAAAGAAGACAGAAGAGACAGGGACAATGGCAGAAGGCAGAAATAAGATGAAATACTGATATCTAGACAGGAAAAAGGAAAGGACTATAGTAACTAGGTCTTAGCATTGATATTTGTAGATGGTGATAAGATTCCAAGCCAGAAAATTAATTTATTTACATGAGTTTCTCCTGACAGAGCTTTTCACCAAACAAATTTTTAGACTTTTTAGACCTTTAGTTCTCCTGTGCTCCTTTAGGAGGGAAGGACTGTTCCATTGGTTTGACTTTCTTGAGCTTGTTAAAATGCACCTAATGTAGATTAAACAGAACCCTTAGAGGATTTGAGCCAGTTTGCTAATCCAGACCATTCCCACTTTTGGAGGGTTAGTTTTCTACCAGCTTAGGGGGTTGAGCTGGGTCTCTGAAGGGTTAGCCAGGAGCTTGTGTGGCACGAAGGGAAGCAGGAGAAGCAGCCAGCTGGCATTGGATAGGCAGGGCAAGGATGTCCCCTTCGGTGGCAGCTGGTTGCTAGACTGTCTGGTGTTGAGCAGAAACAAATCAGTTTGTGAAGAATCAGAGAAAGTGTTGGAAGAGCAGAAGAGATGGCAAACAACTGTCTCCATTTCAGCCCCAGAACAGCCAGAGCCACCCACACGGTTTGTGGGAGACAAGCTCAAACCTGTTTAGTACTAAAGATGGACTCAAAGCCAAGACCCAGCTGTGCTCTGAATACTTGTCACATTTCCGGAGTGAACCTCTCTCCTCATTTTCCTCTGAATTATAACTCACTACCAGTAGAAAAATGAAATGGAAAAGAGAAATTTGTTTTCTTCCAAGCTTCAACTAGAAACTGAAAAAAACTCCTTAGAATTCTAGTCCTGTGAGACATACTGACAGTTGCCAATATTTGCGACTGAATTATATATCTAGCCTTAATAATTAATGATTGTTCTTAACTGCTGCCCAAGCAGGTGGAAACCAGTAGGCATTTTTTTCCAGCCACAGAGCAGAAAGAACAGTAGTGCATAAGGACAAACCCACCATCAGGTGTGCTGGGGCAAGCAGCCTTTTTGGTCCTGCCAAGGAAGATGTTGCTTGTGGGTCAGTGGTGGCTCACGTGCTTCTGGTAGGAGCTGGAGGAACTGTGCCTCCTGGCAGCCTTGAGCCATATCCTCTCTGAAATCACTCTTCTCACCATGACAGCCCTTCTCTGTGCTGTTGACAAACTGCCTTGGTGCCACCTGTGAACACACATGGGTTTCCAGGTCCTTCAGTGTTGCACCAAGACACTGCATCTGCTGCAGGCAGAATCAAACCCCTGTATTAGCCTGGACATGGGAACAGAACTGGGACAACACTGCTAAAAGTATTTCTACCACCCTCCATTGACACAGCCACTGAGGTATTTTTGGTGCTGTACATCTCCTCTCAAAGTCCTCACTAATGTTTCACTACGAAGTAAGAAAAAGCAAATATTAGGATATGGGCACAAAAAGAGAAGGTTAAACTTAGCATGTCAAATTATTGTTCAAATATTGTAGTATGCAGTAATAAAAGCATCTATATTGCATTCTGAGCTATAACTTGGATTATATGCCCAGGGCAAAATAGTAGAAATCACCTTTGATATCTGCTGAGGAGTGAATCTTTTGTTGTGCCTTTTCACCTAAACTGTGGGAGAGACCAAGAGTGGAATGACTGGAACAGGTGGCCTTAGCCAGCAGGAACACACTTGTATGAGCAAAGTCATGTTTTGGACTGTGCCAGCAGCCTGGTGACTTCTCTCCTCCAGCTGTACTCTAAATAAAACCAGAAACAGAGATATGGGATGGAACTGGGAACTGATACATGTCTTGAAACTCAGTATCCTGGAAGATTAGCAAATCTTACTTGGGGCTGAGGTAGTCATTCAGAAAATTAGAATACTCCCCAGAAATGCCTTCATGGAGGATATAGAGTCAAAGTTTTGAAGGCAGAAGTTAATCAGTCAATAATATTTGACTGAATACAGTGTGTTGCAAACAACCTCACCAAAACAAAGTAAAAAAACACCACAAAAAACAACTTCAGAGAAGAGCGAGATCTACTTTCCTGGTTATTCCCCATAATTACTCACCCATTGCAACCTGAGATTTTTTAGATCTTGTTTGGGCTGCAAGAGTATTTCTCAGCAAGCTCCTCTGAGTAGCCAACTGCAAAAAAACATTGAAATATGATAAGCGTATAAGAGCATTAAATGGTAGCATTCTCCATCACCCACAGCCTCTGTCAGTTGTGTTTCCAGGCCAGATGAAGCTAGAATGTACGTACAGCTGTTCTGAGTTGTAAAATACATTTTGAAATGGGATTGATTTGTCTGTGTTTCATGAGATTGAATTAAGCAAAAGAAAAAAAGTATAAAGACTTGTCTTTTTTCCAAGCATTTAATAGAAATAGTCTAACTGGAACATAATAGAGATGTGCTTTCAGCACAGATGTGCTGTAGTGAAGCCACGTTTTATGTAAGCTGCTTATTCTTTTGTGCAGTGTCAAGAACTGAATGTACTTTCATACTTCATTTTTTGGCCTTGACATGAACTAATGTCAAAGCAAATGAAGACCTGGTGGTAAATCCTTTTCAGCACTGCTAATGATTGTGACCATTGTGGAGCTGTTCCTGCCTGTCTAATCGTCTTTGGGATATTGAGCTTTTGATACACAGACCTTGTATTCTGAATTTTGATTTCTGCTACAGAATTTGCTGGTATGATTCATTTTTTGGGGATCAGAAAGGTGTGCAGGTCACACACTGTAGAGTATATTCAAAGCAGATTTTACAGTGAGCTGCAGTGGGTAAAGTCATTAAGGGTATGATGAGTGATCTGAACAGAATTACATGGGCAAAAGTTCACGACAGCATGTCTTACATATAAAAATGCATTTTAGTAGAAAACTGATTTACAACTGGATTTTTTTTCACATGCAAGGCAAAATATGCAGAAAAGCAGCTGAGCCTGATCATCTTCTTCCAGTTCCATTGTTTGCTTTATAGTTAGGGTTTTGTATTATGGCTGTCTAGATTTTACAACCACAAATGTGCCAAAACCCTTGACTGGTTCATTCAGGTTGATTAATACGCAACATAAAATGTCTGCTTTCTTCAACACCTGCATGCTGTGTTTCTTTGTGTTTTGCAAATGTAAGAGGTACAGATATTTGCTTTGACTTTGATCCTGTAAACCGAAACTGTTCAAGCAGTAGATCCTGATCTAGGTTTGGACAGCAAAGAGTTGTTTCCCAGGTTTGCTCTGAAACCCACATTTGTGTGGATGAGCCTCTGTTTTCAGTTGTTCCCCCAGCTGGTCTGGGAGCAACTGCACATGCAGGCAGTACAGGTGCTGGGCAGAGTTGGACCCAGCATGCTGCTTTCCAGAATGTGAGCCCATGGAGCTTGCTAAAAATGGAGATGCCCCTGCAATTGTCCCTTCAGTATCATGACACCTGCACTGGGGTTTTCCTGGCAGAGATTTCCATGGATTTCATGTTGCATTCTGCTCTGTAAGAAATGTCAGAACAGGAAAGAATGCAGTGCCTGCTCCCTGTCACCCCATTTTCACCCTGCTCCACCTTCATATCTTACCAGCAACTTACCCTTGGGGGAGGGTAGATCACAGAGCCACAAACCTGGCCGAACAACTTCTGCCACAAGGAGATGGCTAACACTTGGTCCCAGCCACCAAGTGGCTTTGTGCACCCCAGGGTCCTGTGGAGACAGGCAGGTTTCTTAGAGGGACTCTCTTCTGATGCTATAAAGTGTGATTCAGAGTGATGACAGTACCATAACAGCAAACAGATCCTACCAAATTCCTTTGTTATTTCTTTGTAATTGAAAGAACTTCTAATTCAAAATAACAAAGTGTGAACTGTTTTCTCTTTCCTCTTTTTACTCAGAAATCGAAGCAAAGGAAGCGTGTGACTGGTTACGTGCAGCTGGATTTCCCCAATATGCTCAGTTCTATGAGGGTAAGTAGGTCTTTCTCCTCTTTGTGCAGTTCTGAAAGTGCACTGGGCCCTCGCCAGAAGAGCTTGCAGTCAGCCAATTCCACATTTGACTGAGTTATGGCCATGGCTCAATGCTTCTCAAAGCCTCAGCTGCTGGAGTCATACTAGTGCATAAAGAAAAGTAAGATTCTTACCCTCGTAACCATGGGAAGTTAAGGAAAAAAAGGGGGGGACATAGCTTGTGTAAACCTCAAAGGTTAACAAAAATAACTACAAAATATCTATAAGCATGAGTCTATTTTCTAAAAACTTTCTGAACCATGCCTGAAATAAGATTAAAACACTAGAAGTTATTGAAAATTTCAATCATGCTGAAAGTGAGACTGAAAATTCTGCAGAGTTACCAAAAGTGAATAATCTGAGTTGCCATTCACATTTGCAAAGTAAGAAAAGCTGATAGTTCAGTGCTACCTCAGTGCAAATGGTGGTGTCACCTTCCTAGGTGTTAAGTTCATGCCCAGGGAAGCAGCGTCCCAGAGGGCAGGGCCAGTAGTTGCACTGCTGCTGTGTTCCGTAGTAGTTTGGGGACTGGAGCTGAGTTTTTTCTGCTCTCCCCAGCTCAGTGCTGAGAGGGAAACTGAGCCTCGTTTTTCCCAAAGTGCATGTTCTCCCTGCCAGAGACACCCAGCTCAGGCCCACTCAGGCTTATTAGCCAAAAGGCAGCTCTGCCAAACACCTCTGGACACCTTCCAGGGTCAGCATGAGTCTGGAGGCAGCGCAGATTCACACATGGAATGAGGGCCAAAGAGCCTCGTGGGTCAGAGCCAAGTCTGCAGGGAGTCAGCTTGGATGCCATCCCTCCCCTCGTGTGGGGCTGAGAATGGCAGAGAGTGGGATGCTGAGGACACCCCCATGGCCAGCTGAGCTCCATCAGGGCTCAGGTGCTGGGTCCTGTTGGGCTGCTCAGGTGCCTGGGGACAGGAGCGCCACTCAGAGATGCTCAGGTGGCTCAGGAGGCAGGCAGACTCTGTTAAATCCAGCAAGGAACTAAGACTAATAAGCCTGCCAGACCAAAACTGACACAAGTGTGTATCTAGCACAGTCTCTGGGAAGCCAGCAGTACTTTTGTGTCTGCCTTGTATTCGGAGTATGTCACATACTGACTCCACCGGAGAAAGGAGAGCCTGCTGCCTGCTTAACACATATTCTCTCCAAAAAAACAACCTGTGCTGGGCTCCAGCAGTTCCCATGCAGTCAATATGTGCTCTAGACAGTCTACATCTCTGAAAACAAGGTGCTTTTCACAGGCATCTATTATGTCAGTGTTGAGCAGTAGCGTCTGAAAATGCTGGCTGAAGTTCCTGTATCCCAGCATCCTGCTGAGGTACCTAAGCATGGCAGAGCAGTCTGGAGAGCAGCCCCAGCACTGGAACCCGTCCCACTGTTACAGAGCTGTGTCACTTTTCATTGCAAATGTCCGCTTCCAGCATACTATTCTGGCTTTTTCACTAATATTGGGGATTATAATTCAGTTTTGGGTTTCTTTGTTTTTTGTCTGTTATTTGAGTAACCCTCTGTCTGAAAACACTGTTATTTGGATCTGTTTTAACAACAAAAAGCACAGAATATTTCTGGGGCTTTGGCAAAGTCTATCTAGCAAATAACTCATTAAATCACTGTAATGAGAAGGGAAAACCTTGTTGCTCATGTAAAGTAAGTGTGGTGATAATTCCCTGATCTCATCCGTTTGTGCAAGGTGCTAAAATGAACAGCTAATAGTTGAGTATTTTTTTAAGCCAAAACGAAATCATTTTGCTGTCACTCTAATGCAGTGAACATTCAGCTGTACCTTTAACAGGGAAAAAAAAAAGCCAATATGGTGTCAGAAAGAGTCACAAATACAGCTGGAAGGGAACCAGAACCGAGTGAAATTGGTCATACTAGATTTTAGTGAGCAAGCACATGCAAAGCAATTTAAATGTAGACAACGTATTTTCATTTCATTTGAGTAGCAAACAGCCATCTTGTGTCTCCTTTTACAGACTCCCAGTTTCCCATTGACATTGCTGCAGTAAAGAAAGATCATGATTTTCTTGACAAGGACCTTGTAGAACCTCTTTGCAGGTAAATAACACTCCAAGTTTCTTTTCTGATAATTTAAAAGCATAAGATCATTTTTAACTGTTGTCATAGTAGCAGTTGAGGTGTGTGCTTGTCAAGGTGCATTAAATGATGAGCTCTATAATGCCACCATTCTGAGTTAATTTCTCTTACAGGAGATGCTGCAGTAGGAGACCCACTACACTCACAGAAAGCATCACATAATTTGAGAAGACCCAAATCCAATTGATTTGAAACAGATGCTTTTTAAGAACTAGCAGTAGTGCAAGTAAACCCTGAATAAATGAGAGTCACATTTGAGTTGCACATTAATAACTCTTACATCTAAGTCCAGCAAAAAAGATGAAACTTCATTGCAGAGAATTCAGCAAGCCCTTTTCTCTGGCAGCAGGCACGGTTTTCATGCTGCTGTGATTGCCTTGGTACTCTCATTTGGCACCAGTAACAGAAGTGGGACTAGACCCAGTACTACAGACCCCCCAGCAGTACAGATGCTACAACTGATCCATGCTTTGCCCCTCCCAGCAGTCCTGTGTTTGCTGTTTATCTTGCTTTTTATACTCTGTGATGAATATACTGTACTGCATTGCTCAAGTCCTGTCCCCCAGGAGTCAAGACACAGCAATTCTGCGGCAGTTTTGCAAAACCACATTGCAGAGACATTGTTCCCCTCTTCTTTCCCCTCTGCTCAGCTCAAGCTGGGTTCTGCTCCTCTCCTCTTCAAGTCAGGACAAAGGAGCATCTAACCCTTAACCAAGCAGACTTCATTACATGTTATGGAAACTTTCACAACACCAACATCAAGATAATTGGACAAGACTCTATTTCCCCTTCTGCAACTGCAGCTAAAGTCAGCAGAGATGGCTTTAGGAGATGCTGTTCCACATCATACTGTACATTGTAAGGATTACTGAGTTTGTGGTGGAGGAATGCAGAGAAGGTTTCTGAGAATCACCAAAAATAGGGCTGGAAGAGACTTCATCTAGTCCACCTCTGAATCCCAGGCTATGCCCCTCAAATCCAGGTAGTTTCTGGGCATAGCTGTCAGAATGCTTTTCCAAAATTCCGCTGCTGCAAGCGAGACCTGTTGCTTCTCATGCTGTCTGTTATGGCTATGGGGAACAGAACATTCTCTTTCTGTGTGTAATAGCCTTTGTGTCTGAAGGTAAATCAGTAGGAAAGACTTGGATTCTCCAGTGATCTCTCTCACAGATGCCTGAGAACAGAATTAACTGCAGACTTGATCCACTGCTGCTCTGTGCTGCTTGCTGAGAGAGATTGCTGTGTGGGAGATACCTTCTTCCCATACATAAGTACATCCCCCTGCTTCAGTCTGGCATGATGGAAGACATACTTTGCTGCAGTTTGGGAACTGGAAAGTGATAGAGATAAGAGATTGAGTTCTCTTCCCCTCTGCCCTTTACCACAAAATTGAAGGACCATTAAAAATGCAAGAATTATGTCTGTTCCTGCCCCTTTCTTGTGAGAGAAAACAGTGAGATACAGTCATTTCATAGCTCTGTGATGATCCCTAATCATTCTTCTCTGGAGTAATTGGCAATGGTGTTGCAACAGTCATGGTCACCAGGCATCCAACACCTACACAGCTAAAAAGGGGAACAGCTCATCTCTTGCTCCTCCAGCCTTTCTGTAGACTCACAGAAACACCTACAGTTATACTATGTTGATATATTTATGAGGATCATTTTACAAGCTGAGAAGCTAGAGACTTGGTTGCAGTAGGGTTTTTTTCTCTTTTATTAAAATACGAGGGTTTGGAAAATTAACTAGCAGCTAGATAGATGCACTTAAGGGAAAAAATGCTTTACATTAGCCTAAATCAAAGGACAATGATAAGACCTATAGAAAAAAGCATAGACACAGACATTTCCACACTTTAAAGATAAATGGGTTTATGACTCTAACAACTTCTTCTGTAATTATTGTATTCAGAAGACACCTGTTTACTTGAATTTTTGTTGGGAGCTTTTAAACAGCTTAGATCTTAAAAATTAATAGCTCCTCATAATATTAGAAATACAAGTATTATGTACAGGTTATGTTTTCAGATTGAAGACATTTAATTGGATGTAACTCAGCAGCTTCAAACCCTTCAGTGAAAGCAAGCTGTAAAAAGCTATTGTACCAAATGCCAAGATTCAGATTCATCAGAAACAGTGAACAGTGTCAGCTGCTGACCCCAGTTCCAGCTTTGTTACTCTATGAGCTATCAAACCAGCATCTTCCAAGTTTTCCAGTGCAATGGAAATCCTCACAGCTCAGCTGACCACTGTGGCCAGTTCTCTGCCCGTCCTTTGCTCTGCAATGGTGTTACTGCAAGGTGCAAGCCAATGTACTACATGAGAGCTGCAGGCTGTGATGCACTTTGAGGAAAGAGAAAGTTAAAAAAGGCTGGTTATTATTTCTGTGTGCAGATTCCCAGGTTGGCAGTCAAGCTTCCATTCTTCTAACATTCAAAGCTGCCCTTAAAGCTATGCGTGACCAAGCCATCACACTGACTAATAGTGCATTCAGCACATAGTGCTGAACAAAATGGGCTTCTCATTTCTTTCTGGAAGATAATTTTAAAGCTGAAATGCCAGCATGGATAATCAGTTTGAGCAGTTTTAGCTCTGAGTAGTAATAGCATAAACACTGAAATTCTCTGCTCTTGTGGGTTGAAATCAGACTCTCAATCTCATTTTATAATCAGTTTTCTTACGGCATTGAAGTATACCAGACAACGTGAGGCACAAATGAGGAGGAACCTTTTTTAAAGGCAGCTGATAGTATTTTAGTCAGAAAGTCTAAGACTCCCTGTTGTAAAAGATTTCAGTGACCTTTTTGAGATATTCTAACATCCCTGCTGTTTACAATATAATTTGAAAATTTGGCAGAGTAAAAACCAAATTTGAGGCCTTTGGGTTAGAGGCATATCTATCAAGAGATTCCACTCAGATTTTATTAAGTAATGAACAATAGAGAATTGCCAGGCAATCTGCAGGCAAACGCTGTCATCCTGCCAAAACAATAATTGAGCATGAAAATTTTATAGCTGTGTCACTTCCAAAATAGCAGCAACCAACTCTGCTCTGGGAACTCTTGTGGCTGCTGTGATAAGAGGGTGAGAAGGAGAAGCCAAGCCACGTTGTACTTTTTGTATTCACATAAATACAGTGACTAAGAACATGAAGGACAAGTATATAACAGTCTGATACACAGTTCCCTAAACCAAGCTCTTAAAATTTGAGCTATGCCAAGCAGTCAGCAGCCTTTTATTCCATAGCTGTTGTCTCTTAGACAGCTTGTAAACAAAGTGAAAGTTGCTGTATGGGATGGGACATCCTCCCACCAGAGTTCTGAAATGATGGGTGTGCAGTCAGTACCATCTGCTGAGTTATCTTGCTCTAGGTGCTGTTGGGGAATAGGCCTGACTCTCCCCATGCAGGACAGAAAGCCCTGCTCTGGAGGCAGTAGAATGGCTCCCACTGACTTCCAGAAGAGATTACTCATCTCATGTGAGCCTGGAGCCTACAAGGTGACTCCCTCAGTGGCAGCCATGAGAAAAAGGTGACTGGAAAACAGTATATTCTCTTCATGCACAAAACTGGTGGAGCAGGGACATGGCGGTGCCAGCCTTGCACACCAGCCCTAATGGTGCTGGGAGGACTCTTATTCCATGTTAAGACCTCAGCAAAGCCCAGCATCAAGACCTTCATATCCTCTTCCCAAAGCTGACAGCACCAGAAGAAGCCAGGCATGGACATGTGTACGTAGCACCTAAACTTGGTTAGGAATAGCAGTAAAAGAAAGAAATAGTGTTGTGGTTCCCTCAGAGAGGCATTTACAGAACCACATAGTATGTTTTCCTGGTCAAAATCCATTAGAGAGGGCATTTGCTGATCTGCTGCTGCAGGAGACACTGTACTGTCCATGCTTGTCCTCCCCATGATGCCTCTCCTTCATGGCTGCATTCCAAAACACCTGCTTGAAAGCAGCTGCAGAACAGGTCCAGGGAACCACCTGGAACTCGAACTCACTTCAGAGCTGTCTCCCTATCACTTGGATTGTTCCCTCTTACTTGGATTGCTCTTAAAGCAGGACAATAGGTCCCCCATAAGGTTTTCCAGCTGGCCTGAGCCTGCATAGCTACAAGCTTGTATTTATTTGTAAACACTGCTCAGTGCTGTAAAGGATGCAAAAGTTAAAGATTTCCTGCTTTTGAAGAACTTTTTTCTTAAGAGTTAACAATTACAGCACTGGGGTTGGGATTCAGAGCCCTAAGGACTTGTGTCTATGGCCATCTTAAATCTCCTCAGATAGCCCAGACTTCTCCATGTGCTGTCTGGAGGTACCTGCAGCAGCTAAAAGCCAAGCTTGATACTCCAGGGGATCTCAAATAGTACCAGAAATATCTGTTTGGGCACCTGAATATCTCTGCTGGCTTTTTAAAAATTACTTCAAAGTCTTAAACCACCTTTGATGCTCTGGAGAAGAAATAAAATTAACATCACTGAAACACCTGCTGAAGTACATGTTTTGCAGTCTTTCCCTGAACAATGCAGAAATTTCCAGATATACTTTCAAATGCATCCTAGATTATTATCCACCTCTCTTGTGTTTATTTAATGTACTTTTCCCTGCCTTTTCTCAAGTCCAGACTTTGTGTTTTGTTAACATTACAAACAGGCATTCTTTTCCCATGTTTTTTAAGCAGTCGCATAAAAGTGCAGTGCTCCTCTCACTTCAACTGGGACATTGGTGACAACCTTTGTAGCAGAAACTTCTGGGTTTTTTTCTTTTTGAAAGACTTCCTGAGGAGTTGACTGTCAGTCATCTGACAGCTTTAAACTGATAAGAAAAGCTTTCTGCCACCACTGGCACATCAACATGACGAAAGACACTGAAACAGACTGACACTGATTTGAGCTGTTAGTACCAGACAAACTCACAAATATGATCATTAGTTGTGTAATTTCACTGGCAAATCTTTCCATAGCCCTGGAAAAGCCCCAGAAAAACATAATGATGATTTGCAGAGGGGTGAATTTAAAACCTGGGGTTGAACTCCCTGGCCCCCAGTAAAAAGTAGTTTTTGTTTTAGTGGAGCAAGTGTGGAAATGTAGCTAGACTTTTCCCTTCAGCACAGGCCAGCTGACAAAGAGGTGCAGGGACTCCAATATTAGCCAATATTCAGCACTAAGAGGGAGCTGTCCCCAGAGATAGAAAGCTAGGCTGGAGTCCTTTGAAAATGTGCCTCTGCGTACTTGGAATTGATACCAATATACACATTTAAACATTTTGTGCTCAAATGAAGCACTGAACATTATTCAGCCTCAGGGCCCCAAGAAAATGCCACTTTGGGTTGAGAAATTCTGTGTTTGGGCAAAAGAGGAGTTTTGCAATAATAGATGTATTCCAAGAAGAAGATCTGTGGGCAGGAGGCTGCAGATATAGCTGCACAGCCACAAACCCTGGAATTTATTTCAACATTGCTATCATGTATTCAGGGTGTGCTTGTGCATACATTATACCCAAATTAATACCACGAGCACAGGACTTTTCTGATGCGGCATAACAGATTTATTGGCTTGACTTTGGGAGGAATATTTGATCTACAAATAAGTGGGTGATTTTTTTTTTTTTTTTTAAGGAAGTTCCACATTTGGTGGGTCGGTTCTTTGTTAGTGATGGCAATCTGAAAGGTATGCTAATATTAGAAGTTCTGCGGAGGAATATGTTAATGCCATCATCTTCTTATGTTATGTGAGAGATTATATTATTGATCTGATACTTTTTTCATGTGTCCTTGTAACTTATCACATGCATTTCAATGTAAAATTCTGGAAATTGGAAGCCTTTCCTTGCAAGTCAAAAGCAACAGAGACAAGTGTTGCTATAAAGACATAGGAGATGCAAGCAGCCAAAAGTGGAGTGCTGTGGGCATGTGGCTCTCTCACTCTGCCTCCCTTTATTTTGAAATTCAGTCCTAGATATGGAAAATTTTCAAAGTTGAACATATTTAACTTTAAGCCTCTGCTTTTAGAAGCTGGACAGTTTCATGTATCAGGATCTTTAATTATAAATAAAACCAAATCAATTATCATTACCAAAGGAGGTTCTATATTGAAACAGCATGTTTACTTGTCCTCTGGCTGTCCTTGCACATGGGCACACACATACACACACACACACACACAGATTGTCCTTTTAACTCACTGTCATCACAGGATAGCCTTGGGTTTAAGGAGCAGAAGCCTTACAGAGACTCTGGTAATATCAGTATGAACATGGTCAAAAATAGCTAAAATTATTTATTTTAAAATGTTAGATTTGTTACATGTTGGGTGTGTTAACCTGTGTGTAAGATTCACAGATAGGAGAAAAGAAACTATTGGCTTTGGAGAAACTATAAGTAGCAGCTAGAGGTTCTTTATGTCAACTTTTTTAAAGACATGCCGATTTCCAGAAGTGAGGAGCTGCAACTGGTTTTTCATTTGGTCTTTCACTAGTACTTTGAAATCCCCATTTTAGACCAATTATGTTACAGTCCTGCATAAGGCAACTCTCCTCCCTCTCTTGTCATTTCCCCAGCTATCACAGGTGTTTGTTTATAATTTTTCCTGTGCTAAGTATAAAAATGTCTATAAATTAAAAAGCAACCTATCAAACCTGGCTGTCAAGTAAAGTGAAACTAAGGGTTCCTTTTCATACAGGGGTCATATAGCTGGAATAGATGACCAGTATCCTTTCTGAAGCTGTTATATGTGGTTGGCACCCTACAGTAAGATAAGAGAACATGTTTTGAACTTGCAAAAAATCATGCCCTTTAGTCAGAGGCTGCTAATCTTTTGAATTTGCTTTGTCCTGTAGACGACTGAACACACTGAACAAGTGCGCCTCAATGAAACTCGATGTGAACTTCCAAAGAAAAAAGGTAAGGGAACTTCATTAAATATACCCTGGCTTTTGTGAAAAGACCACCCCAATTTAGCCTTTAATTCAATAATGCTCTTAAAAGTGAGTTGAGTTTATTTTACTTTAAACATGCATGTCAGCATTATCTGGATGCATGATAATGTGAATTGCTGAATCTTGAAATTATAAATAGAATAGAAACTGTGAGTAAATTCTAGGTGTGTTAGAAGGGCTCACACAGTACTTAAACTCTACATGTGTTCAATTAAGATTAGTGGGTGAAAAGACAGTAAAGCTTCATTAGACTGGCTTGTTTGTCAATGCCATAAGAGTACACAGTGGAAAATTCTGCTCAGAAAAAATGGAAGCTGCTCAGATGAAAACAACAGCTTTTCTTTGTTTCTTATACTGACTTCTTCCCAGTTAAGAATATGAAAATAAACTCTGTCATCCTTACAAGCTCCTGTGTAACATGGGAATTATCTGAGTGTAAAGGGTTTCAGTGAGGGCTGCAGAAACAGCTTGTTGATTTTGAGAGTTTTGTAACATGTCCAGCATTAACTGTTGAATGTTTGGTTTTCTGGTCATAAATTCCCCAAAGTCCTTGAATGTTATACAATGGTAGTTGTCAGCTCTGAGAAATCTTGGTTCCTGTTTTTCCTTCCTAGAGTGTTTTTCTAGTGCTTTTTAAAAACTGACTCCAAGAGCTGAGTTTTTGATGTCTTTGCAAATTCAGTCTCATCATACTCTATTCAGTGTTTGAGGGAACTTGAACAGGGAATGGTTTTAATGTCCAGATATCCTGCTTTGGCACATGTCTCCTTGTTCCTGTGTACTCACCTCTTTAGCTTCTATTTTGTCCATTCCCTGGAGCTACAGGGATTTCTCTTCACTGCATATGGGGTTGTTTTTCTTTTCTTTCTTGGGTTTTATGTTGTGTTAAAAAGGGAGGATTTTTTTTTTTTTTTGTTATGTTGGCTTTTCATAATTTTTTTGCTGCCACTCCTCCCTGTTCTGAATGGATTGAAGTCCTTAGACTTCAATCTGCTCTCCTTGCAGATGACCACTAATTTGTGGCGGAAGAGGGACAGAAGCTAGTTGGGTCCATACCTGCACAAGGCCACAGAGAAGCTGAGCACAGAAAAATGTAGACAAAGAGGAGTTGGAGGAGATTTTAGTCCACAGATACAGAACAACTGAAAGTAGAAGGGAATGTGAGAGAAGAGGAGGGAGAGCATGCTGACAGGAGGAAATGTAAACGCAAGTGTAAAAGCCAGAAACTGGGTCTGAAATTGATCACCGAACTAAATCCATCTTTTGCTGTGGATACTGCCTTTCCTAGTAGTCTCTATGGTGATCTGAACAATGAAATGCAAAATCAGCCTGCTTTGGAGCTTCAGCATAACAGGTATGCACAGGACTAGCACAGCTGCTTGAGTGATTCACAAAAATATGGCCAAGCAAGCTGCCAGGCAAGGTTCCTGTGAAAGACAGCTCAGCATCAGCGTTCCCTACTGCCCACTCTCCCACCCAGACCATTCCCACTGTGGGCTGATGTCTTCCCTTGGCTTCATCAAGATGCAAACAGAAATCCTTATGTATGTGTTGCAAATATGTCCGTAAGCGATTTGGACAGACAGAGATTAGCCTTTGGATTAACTGCCTTCTGCAGCTGTCGATTTATGAGAATTCCTGCCCCCAGCTGGAAAAATGTGGCAGAATTCCACTGCAAATAAATCCACTATTTGCCTTTTGTTAGCATGCCTCTGTATTTCAGGCAAGTACACCCTCAGTCAAAAAGCTGTACTATTTTAAATCAGCTGTGACAAATCTGTGAATCAAAACCTCTTTCTCTTTGGCAAATGTTACCAGTCACTCCTCAAGAAACTTGCCCCTTCTCATCTTCCCAAACATAATGGCATTAACTGGACTTTTGAATATGCTCCAAAGCTGTGCACTTGATTTCACCCCAGGTCAGTAGAAATATACAGTCACTGCTCCAAAATGTCTGCTCTGCCTGTGTCAGATGAATCATTGCTTTCAGACCTTCTCTTGATCCGCTGTCCCCCTAGCTGGTGACACATGGGTGGCCTAAGTGCTCTCAACATTTTTTTTTGGACAGTTTAATTTGTCAGGACACTCAGATATCTGACAAGAACAGTGGGTCATTCAGGATGTTCGTGGCTTCCAGAATTTCTATTGATTTCATCAAAAGAAAAGCACAATATGTCATAGGACTCACAGTGCAGATGAATTTGTAGTGAGGCACTATAGCAGTATCTCGGTATCCAGATATTTCATTTCATATTTGCCTGATTTTGCTTCTGATGAAACACAAGCATGTTTCTTTATCAATTAAAAAGAACCCAAAACTTACCCTTTATTTAATTGAGCTGCAAATTTTGACACTGAAAAGCCTCTGTATTTTCTAAGTGATTCTTGGGCAGAATGTAATCCTGTCTTTGCTGTGGTTAGAGGGAAAACTTGTTTACTACCAATATCCATTTCTGTTCATCTCTGCTTTGTAAAAAAAAAAAACCCAGCAAAAAACAAAACTCAAACAAACAAACAAACAAAATAAAAGCACAAAAAAAACCCCACAAAATAAAAACCCCACAAACTTTTGATTTAAAGTATATTTACCACTGAATTTATTTTTATTTCCGTCTTCTGCTCTGTGCTCTCTTCTTGGTGTTTTTTGCAATGTCTCTACCACTTTGGCTACTTTAATCGATTCCAGCTTGTAGAAAATACAGGCTAAATCCTGTCAGCTCATACAGTAATGTCAGTGCAGCTACAGGGATTTGTGTCAGCCAAGAATCTTCCTTAAGGTCCCTTTGGCATATTGCAATGTAGAACAAATTTTAAAAATATGTTTATCCTGCTGGCTGGTGCCACCAACGCTTCAGCAGTGGTATGCTTTGTAGATATAATTACCACTGCTAAAATTTAAAAGTACGTACCCTTGTGGTTTTTAAAATATCCACTTTGTGGCACTACTAAGACCATAATAAATGGATTTTTAAGTTTCTGAGGCTATGCAGTCCTTTGGTCCATATATGCATACAGCAAGCTGAGGTAAAACAAAGGTAGAACTGTCTGAAATGCCATTTCTTCCCTGCAGACAAAATGGCCAAAACAGCATTATTAGCCTTTTCTAGCCCCTTCCCTCATATTTCATTAGGTGCCCAATTTTTCTCTTTAACAAGCCACAGAATGAGGATCTCCATTTATTCCTATAAACTCATGGGAGCACTGCACACCTCAATGTTAACAAAAGAAAGAGGAATGCCTAAACCCAAAATTTCACAGCTATATTTTATTTTATGGTTTGGACATGATCTAAAACATCTGGCTGACTTGAAGTGATAAACTACCAAAAGTTTATGGCATCAGTGAGATCTGGCACGCTACTGATCCCAATCTCCAGCTTTTGAGGTTTCACATTATTTAAGGTTTTGGATGCTCTTGTAAAATTTGGTTTACATTTTTCAATTAGACAGGCCAGCAAAGATCTAGTCAGAGATTGGAGATAACTTTACCATTGAAACTTCATATAAAAATACTTCTAATAATAGACTTTTAAAATGAGAATTTTTCCAGTCCCAAAATAGTCTTTCTGGTTTAGCACCTCATTTTAGTCTGACAGCCTGTCATATTTTACTGCCTTCATACTGCTTCCAAGAATGTGAAGAGCTGTTTGGATGTCATGTAGGTGAAGTTAGTTTGTTCTGCTTTAAAACAAATGCACAAGAATAATACAGTACAAGTCCAGTTCAAAGTCAGGAAAAGGGTACTCATTAGCAACTGTGGCTTCATGCTGAAGATGTATCTTTTTTGTTTGAGCAAACAGATGAGAAAAATGTCATAGGGTGAAGTTTTTTATCTAACTTTTTTTTCAAGGCACACGTTCTCTTCATTGCAGAGTAGTTCCTAAACATAAGCACAGCTCTGCACGCCTGAGGCTGAGGGATGAGACCAGGAAGGGCTGTGGGGTGCTGCTGCCTCGGGAGAAGCCAGAGACAGTGGGGCAGGCTGCAGGTCATCAAGTTTGGGGTGCCTCTACTGATGACAGCAGTGAAGACAGTGGTTGCCCACTGTAGGAAAGCTCACCTCAGCTGCAGATGCTGCCCCATGCCAGCCTGAGCCTAGCTGCTCCTCCTGCCCACATCCCCATGGCTGCCTTCTCTGCTCTCCTTTGCCTGCACTCAGACACACCCTAAGCAATACTGCCAAATATTTGTTTTTATTGTTATTTTAAGCATTATGATTATTTATCTGTTGTTATATTCCTAAAACATAAATCCTGTTAGATGTATCTGGCCTATGAAGTTTATAGATGTTTATTCAGTTCTCACTGCAAACCTACGTGCAGCACCAGATATTTGCTGTCTTGGATTTTTAAATAGCTCACATTGCTGTAGTACCCAGCTATTTCCCTGTCTTTATCATGTGTATCTTAACACCATCCCTGCAAATCAGGATTCCTTTGCTTTGGCCTTTCAAAACTTTTTTTTTCCTAAACAGTCACTGTGAGCATCAGCCCTACACAATTCAGTGCACAGGCAGTCCATGGAAGCCAAGAGGTATCAGTGGGACTCCTAGTATGGAGCAGGATTTTATTCCTTTCTTGTTAAGATGTTTGCAGTCTTTACAATTAAATGAAAGAGGGTATTATGAAACGACTGATGACCAGTCTTCCATAAACTTGGCTCAGAGAGACTTTGTTGCCTTTTGCTCACCTGGAGCAGCCCAATCGCATTAATTCAAATATCAAGTTCAAGCACACAATTTTAACATGTGTCACTTGCTTTTTTTCCAGAGTGAAGATTCAGATGAAGAAGATCTCTGTGCTATCAGTAATAAATGGACTTTCCAAAGAACCAGCAAACGATGGTCTCGGGTGGACGACATTGACACTCTGCTTCACCAATCTGACAGACATGGCTCTTCTGGGGACATTAAAATGAAAAATACGACAAGCAGTGAGAGCGTCCTTACAGATCTGAGTGAACCTGAGCTCTCATCAATTCACAGTGAGAGCAGTGGGGGCAGTGACAACAGGAGCCAATCTGGCACCTCTGGCGCTGCCAGGGAGGCCTGTGACTGCTCTGCCCATCATGATGTGGAAAGCACCCTGCTGCAGGACTCCGCTGCAATAAACACCGCCCCGTCCCCCAAGGACAGCCTGAAGAATGAAAATCCAACACGAGCCAGAGCAAAAACCTTTCTAAAACGCATGGAGACGTTAAAAGCAAAAGCTGTGCATGGAAAACTAAAAGGCTCGGGAAGAACAGGTCCTTTAGAGATCAGTGGACCAGTTCTCCAGTTTGAGCCAAAATCCTTGAAAGACATGCACTGTGTGCAGATAGTCAATGGCGATCTCCAAAATTTGGGGCAAGATTCAGTCAAAAGAGGGCTTCCCTTTTCTGCCAAATCCAGCAGTGACAGCAGTCAGTCCGAAAACAGCAGCAGTGGGGTGAGCACACCGTGTTTGAAGGAACGCAAGTGCCATGAAGCAAACAAGAGAGGTGGGATGTACCTGGAGGACCTGGATGTTCTGGCAGGAACGGCCTTACGGCAAGTGGTGGACCAAAACCGCAAAAATGAATTTCATTCCCAGGAGAACTTGGTTGTGCACATTCCCAAGGATCACAAACCAGGGACCTTCCCAAAGGCACTTTCTATTGAAAGCCTCTCACCTACAGACAACAGTAACAGTGTAAACTGGAGGACAGGCAGCATCTCTTTGGGAAAGCAGAACTGCTCTACTCCAAAGGAATCTGGACTGATGGCTTGCTGTCCTAAAGAGAGCAGAATTAGTATTTATGACAATGTGCCAGGTTCCCACTTGTATGCTAGTACTGGGGACCTCCTGGACATAGAGAAAGATGTCCTTTTCCCTCAGTTAGATGACATTTTGCAACATGTCAATGGACTGCAGGAGGTGGTAGATTGCTGGTCAAAGAAGGTGTTGCCAGGTCTGCCAGTTGGTGACGTGTCAGTCAGGGAATCTCCATCATTACCTTTCCAGTCACCTACACAGATCACTCTTGATTTTGAAGGAAACTCTGTGTCTGATGGCCGGACCACCCCGAGCGACATGGACAGAGATGGAACATCCCTGAATGAATCTGAAGCCACTGGTGTTAGGGACAGGAGGGACTCTGGGGTGGGAGCATCACTCACAAGGCCAAGCAGGTAAGTAGCAAATTGTTGTATACAAATCCACAGACTGTGAAATACAATATAATTAAGCAGAGGTTCTCAGCCTGGGAGTCAGAAGGCACAAGGTACCATTACAGTAGTGTTCATCCTGTATGGAGATGGGGATTTCCCAAGGAAAGGTGGGATTTTGACGGAAGGGACATCCTGCTGGGAGATTCTTACAAGGAATCAATGCAGAATTGGATTAAAAGAGCAAACTAAGGCATTTTTTATCCCTTGATCCATTGATTACATAGCAGGACTCTGTATATATTGTAGGATATATTTTTAATTTGTCTTCTAAGTTATGCACCCAGGTCTTTATGAATCTGTAGCTTTATGCACTTTTTCAATGCACTGATCTGCTTTAAAAATGTGCCCCTTTGTGCTCAAAGAGAACTTCTCTATCCTGCCCCAGCCCCTTACATGGGTGGGATGAAATTATGATGAATGATTGACTTCTTAATAAAGTGAAAAGTGGAATTTTGTTGATAGTTTACAGACCTGTTTTAAGTCAGAGTGATGAGCTCCTGTTAAGCCAAGTACCAATGGTCCTGGGCAAGAGCTTTTGTGGTCTAAACTGTTGTATGTAGGGTAGCTTTGTAAGTGCAAAAGCAGGGAGAACATACCTAGTATTTTCTGATAGTGGTATTTCTGATAATACTGGTATTTTCTGATCTGCTGTCAGACTTGTCACACCCTCATAGAGGACTCTGCCATGCCATGGTTTGCTGCTGCCTGTGCTTGCTCACCACCACCACAAAAGTGAAAGTGGACTGGAGAGAGCTATTGAGTAAATGAGCAGTGCCAATTTTTTTAGAATTTGAATCAGAACTTATACTTAGTGAAACATGAAAATAAAATTAGGGGTTTGGTTTTTTGTTTTTTTTTGTTTTGTTTTGTTTTGTTTTTTTCTGATGAATCCAGTATACAGAGAAAGTGCATTGGAGTAAAAAGATGTGAATGGTTCAATAGCTTGGTGGTTATAGCTTTAGCTAAGGAGACACATGGTTTAGTCCTTTTTCAAAAAAATCCTTCAGCATTTAATAACAGATCTGTTTGGAGAACCTCAGCTCCAAATACCTCAGTGGTCAGGTCAGTCCCCTGGGAGATGAGGGACTAGGCATCAAATACCAGTTCTGAGTCAGGCAAAGAACATTTGTCTCTAAATCTCCCACATCCTGTTGGAAGTGTGTGGGCTAAAGACCATAGCAGGCAGCACTGCTTCCCCAAGTATATGGACAGGACCCACATCCACTTGTGAATCTAATGTTAAAATGACAAAACTTGGGCATTTCCGAAATTAAAGAGATTATCTAAATTGTTCTATTTATCTCCAAGGTACATTTTCTTTCTTTTCACAGCACAAGCCATCACATATGTGTGTGTTTATGTATGTTTTATACATTGCCCGGCCCTATCTCACAGTACACCATCTTTTCTGCCCAACCAAAGCAGTTCTCTGATTTTTCTATCGTTTCTTTTACTAAAGGCAATTACGATGGCAGAGTTTCCAAGTCTCTCATCACCTGAGCCGCTCCATTGCATCGCTTCACATCAACAACCAGTCAGCAGCCCAGCTGAATCTACTGCAAAAATTCTCTCTGCTTCGTCTCACTGCCATCATGGAAAAGTACTCCATGTCAAACAAACATGGATGGACCTGGTGAGTACCACTAGTAACTGGGAGGAGACTTTTTAAAGAAAATAGTTTCTCCTAATTCTGTTACTCTTGTTGGTTAGTAAATGCAATTAGAAGGAACCATTGACTTCAAGTGTGGAATTTGAAACTGTCCCTTTTAATCCATTGCTGCCTAGTGGCTCGTTGACAAAGTGAGAGATAGATCCTGGGAATCTGAGTTCATTCCTGAGCTCTAACAGAGAGACAACCCTGGCCTTTTGAACAATGCTACAGTTCCAGAAAAATAAACAGGAATAAGAGAGAGTGACTATAAAGTAGGAAAAGTTTATAGTAAGTTCTACCCAGTATTCTTTTGGTGATTCAAAAAGAAACAGCTGCTGCTTCATGTGTTTGATATTGCTTTGTTTGTGTTTTTAAAAAAGGGTTAGAATAGTTATGGGACTTTTCTCTAGAAATCAAAGATGCAGGCTTTGGCCTAGGCCTGGACCTGTGTTAGAGGGAGCTTGCAGCCCTGGCAGCTGTGACAGCTACCTGGTCACTCAGGGAGTGAAGGGAAGCACACATGGAGGTGAATGCTCCTTCTCTAGCAACTGGCTAGAGAAACCTGCATGTTTCATGGCACAAAAACTCTGGTGGGCCCCACAGATTGAGGTACACCAGAAATGGAAATGGGCATGGATAAGAATATCTAAGAAAATAATCAAAAAGGATGACAGAATCTGAGATATAATAAAACTATCTGAGAAATATTCAAAAGGATGACAGAATCTTTCCCAAATACACTAAGGCACCCAGTCCAGGTACAGTATGACTTGATATTTATATTGTGATTTTCATGCTGAAAGCACCTCCCCAAAATCTCACTAAATTCATCTGTGAGCTATGTTAAGACAAGTTTTCCTTTAGAAATTAAAAAATAGATACAATTGATACATGTGAGATTCACCTCACTGACATCAGTCATTAGGAAAAGTTAAAAGAGTAATCTGTTATAAATCTAATCTGAGAAAGTCAGGTTGGCTGTTTGTGGTCAGAAGAAAAAGACAGGCAACCCCAAAGCAGCCCATTATATCCAAGGTTGAGAATTTGGGTCACCTTCCAGAGGTGTCTCTCCCTAAAGTGGGTATAGAGGTAGTACAGACAGCTGACTCTTTCTAAGTCTCTGTAAGAGAACTAAAATTCAGTAAGATTAATCCCCATTTCACTGCTCTCCTTCGGTGCACTCCCTGTGGCTAGCTGGTATCTGTGCTGAAATGAATCTCACCTTACCCAGCTTCAAATAAGCAGACTAGAATACAGCAAATTCTAGGTCCTACTGTTTGTACAAGGTTTTCATCCTGAGAGATATTTCTTCAGTTTTTATAATCAGTCTCTAAGGATTTTTAAGGGAGGCGCTGTAAATAGCTGTAGACTTACGCACTGTACTTCTTCAGTGGGTAATCTAAAATGAGTTTTTACTTCTTCCCACACAGATGACAAAACTCTTAGTCACATTCAGGTCATATTCATATTTTTAATTTTAATTCCATGGCAGTCATGACTTCCAAAAAGGGAATCCAGTTGGTTCTTGTTTTCATCACAATTTTTTGAAGAAAGCAAGCTCACCAGCTTCACTTAAGTTACTCAACTAGAATACATCATATAACACAAGGGAGGAATCTGACACATAGGGATTTCCCACAAGCATTTCTTATTGTAAAGTTTTAGTCAATAGAAATACTAAATCATGTAACTGGTAGTATAAAGATCATTCAGCATGTTAGAGGACTGAACCTCCTTTTCCCTCAAATACCCTCTCCACTCAGGTTTGCTCTGCCATTCCTGTGAGTCCCTAAAAGATGCTTTAAACCTTGTTGGCTTCAGCTGGATGACACCTGAGTAGTAAAAAGGTTCTTGCCAGAACAGATTGTAATGCTGTACATTAGAGGCCAACCACTTATAGACATTAAGAAATTAATCAATTATGCAAATTGTAAAGTGTCTGTGTATAGTGCATTGAACATTATTTCACCATCTTTATTAAAATGACCCCGGTTACCAATTTCTGTCAGTAGTGTTACTCAGAAGGTGTGTAAATACCCTGATTTTTTCATGCAGCCTGTTCATGTTAATTTTCAGGTCTGTACCAAAGTTCATGAAGAGGATGAAAGTCCCTGACTACAAGGACAAGAATGTCTTTGGTGTGCCCCTGATAGTTCACGTCCAGAGAACGGGGCAGCCTCTGCCCCAGAGCATACAACAAGCCCTGCGCTACCTACGGAGCAACTGTCTAGACCAGGTAGGAGCTTTACTCCATGGACTTGTTGACAAGCAGCAGTGAGCATTTCTGTACTAAGTGCCAGGATTATTTGAAGATTATTATCTCTTATGTTGGGCCTCAATCTCCTCTGGTGATTTGATAGTTGGGGCCAAAACTAAAAGTCTTCCATTTTGAGATTTGTATCCAGCTATTCTGTTGAAATTTTGTAGCTGTAACAGTCCTGCTGATTTGTATACCACACTCTACTTCAAAGAACATTTTGAGATCTTCATGTATATTGAATGAAACCTGGGAAGGGATCAGGACTCCCCACTTCTACATGTATTTGTACTGCTTATGCTTGACTGTTGCCATTGAGGGTTAACTGCATTCACCATTTCACAAGATACGGTACAAAAGGTTTTATTTACTTAGCAAAGACAGAAAAGTCCAAGAACAGAGAGCAAACTCAGCAAAATATTCCAAGTATTCTGTTGACAGAGTCAGATATATCCAGATAGTTAGGTCAGCTGGGGTTCAATGCCAAAGCCATTATGGTACGTTGCCTTTTATAGTGTTCTTAGCTACAACAAGCCAGCTGGGAGACCCTCATGCTCAAAGTATTTCAGATTTTTTTTTTATTCCCTTTAGCTACAGAGGGACATACTAATCATATTTTTGCTGTTCTTCCCCTAAGGATGAGGATGTATATTTTTATGAACATAGGACTGGGAGAAACCCCGTGGCTGTTTATGTACAGTCCTCTACTGTTACTGACCTCATGTCATAGTACCTCTTTCATAACTGCCTTTAGATAGTTGTAAGTTCGAAAGGAGCAACCAGCACTTTGCTCTTCAGACTTTGCTGCTTTCCTAGCTCTGAGCACACAAAAAGGGTAGAATTAGTCTATTCTGAATCTTCACATTTTCTAATCACTATTCTAGTCGCTGTTCAGGTTTTTTGTTGGGTGACAGTCATCTTCCCCAAAACTGAAATCTGAAAATTATAGGTGTTCCAGTGAATCACAATAATTTCCCTTTGCAGCCAGTGGGAAAAACACAGGTCCTTCTGTCAGGAAGACACAGCTCCTTCCTACCATTCTCTTTGTAAAGCGATCCTGTAGTGGTCAGACCTTGACATCTAACTCCAGAGTGTCAAAAGTGAGGTGAGATGAGTTGTGCCAGCTATGTGCAGTGTGGGAGCTGAGGGGTGGGATGAACAGCTTGTCAGAAATTTATTAAGAGAGGATGGAAGGGAAAGATGCATAGAGACAAGTAGAAGTGATATATTCAGGAGCTAACATGCCTGGTTGCCACGGTGCTCATCTGGGTTTGTGTAGTGAGCTGGGAAAGCCAGTGTAGGAAGAAAAGTGATGCAGCAAGCCTGGAATTAGTGGTGAGATTGGAGGAGGAGACGCCCAAATAAGAGGAACGGGAGATGTAAGGATAGGGATGGGCTTGTCAGCTAAGAAGCAGAGCAAGAGGAAGAAAAAGAGAGAGGATTAATTGGGGAGAATGTAAAGGGAGTGTAAAGGAGAAGGAAAAAGCTCTTGAGAGATCTGAGGCAATTAAAAGGTGTTGGAAGCCTCAGACAACTATCTGCTCCATTTGTGTTTACGGGCTGGGAAGCATCAGAGCTCTGTGAATTTCAGTTCAGCTTTGGTTTCTTCTTGGAGTAAAATTGGGGAAATAGTGATTAAAAAAAAGAAGGAAGAGAAGTACAAATTGGGATCCTTTAAAATATCTTTTCACCAAAAACCTTTCTATACAAAAACATTCCAGGCAGTTCAGCTCCTCTGCTTTACAGTTACTCCCTTTGTTCCCATTTAATTCAAAGTCTGCTAATGCCTGGACAGAGACCTGAGTAACCTCAGCATCCTGCTTATGTGCCTCTCCTGTGCACTGCAGAAGGTGGGCTAGAGTTCAGAACAGGTGTCAGAGCTTCTACTGCACACACTTGGTAAAGCTGAGGTTGCTCTAAACCATGGCAAGGTCTGGCTCCTGCCACTGAAATCCCTAAACTTGCATGAGGAGCCACACAGTTACTTGTAGGACATGTAATTCAGTTTCACTTCATGAAATAAAAACTTTGCCTTTTCCTTTCCTTTGCTTTGCCTTTTCCAACTGCATCTTTATTTCTGTCATGCATCATATGGCTGCTTGTAGGGAAGATGATCCACACAGCATGAAGATAGTAAAGAGATTGGGGCAGACTAACCCCTGGGTTTTTGGTCCCTTTTTATTTACAGAACAAGTCTGTAATAATGCATAACAGAGGCTAAAACATCTCTTTTTATTGAGTGAAGAACTCTTTTGATTAATTATTATTTTTTTCCATTAATTAAAAAAAAAAGGAAATAGTTTGGATAAATGTCTTTAAACAGAGATCAAGAATAGTAGAATGATGTGCAGCTGGAGATTGCATGGGTGAGATTTGATATCTGACCTCTCAAATCAGACTTAGCTAGAAGTTTTTAATGGTTGTTTATACCAGCAAGGACACTTTCCATCAAAGGGAGAGAACTGAGCCTCTGGTCTGACATTTATCTACCACAGGCCAAAACTTTATTTTTTGGGCAAAATTAGCAAGTCTGTCTTCTTCATCTTCAGCACACATTTCTAAGAGGAAAAGGCATATAAAAAGATGAAGAGAAAGGGAAAACCAGATGAAAAGAGCTGGAGGCTCTTTCTTGTATGCTCTTCTCAGGAAGAAGAGTAGAGCTTCACTTGGGATCATAAATACAGAACACAGGGCACACTCCAGTTCTCTACTTCCTGTACAGAAATTTAGCTCTCAAGTGACACTAAATTCATCAATAAGAAGACATAGAAGAGCTGCCTCACAGTCAGTCTGGTGCAGCGGTTCATCTCCATTTAATTAATTAAATAAATATACCTCCTCACAGAGCTGTGATCTATGTAATTAGTGTCATGAATGTGTGAGTTGACCAAAGTCTTAAATACCCTCCAGGTGAGCATGGGAGGTGTTTTAGAGAGAGGATGGTCCTCTGTGAACTCTGTGCTGCTTCTTACTCAGAAGTAAGGGGGAGAAGGCCAGAAGGCATTATTCCCTTGCCTTTACTGTTTGTTGATGGACTATGCCATGCAGGATCACCAGCGAGACAGCAGTCACAGAGGAAAAAGGGTCTATAATTCCCAACTGGAAATGTACCTTTCCCATAGGTCTCTCTCAATGTTTCACCTTTTTCCTGCAAAACTGAGGGGAAAACAGTGTTAACACTTCCTAACTGAAACACTGTAAACTCACTTGGGAATAAATAATGTGGTTGAGGCCCAGGAATTCACCCCAGGGGGAATTCCGCGGGTGGAGAAGGACAAGAAAGGGCAGCCCTGCCTTGAAGGCATCATTTGAAGAATTACCACTTCCTTTCAAAATAGAAAGCAAACAGGATAAAAATGTATTTTAGTGACACTGCACAAGTAATCCCTCTGTGGCTCCCACACTCGAACTGTACTTTTCAGTGGGATTTGGGAGAACTCTTGGAAGCAGAGAGCATGAAAGGGAAAAAATACATTTAATCTTGATTTTAAAGCTCTACCAGGAAGTACTAATCTTTTGCCACAGCATTTATTACTTAGCTAAGCATAATATTTTCTTGTTAGTCTTCAAAATATATACCCAAATAAACATGAGGGGCCAGATTCTCAGCTGGAGTAAATCAACAGACAGTCACCCAAGCCAAGCAAGCCAGGCTGTTTTATATCAGCAGAGCATCTTGCTTAAACTTCTCAGGCAGCAGAGAAACCACAAGGCAGTCTGAACCCTCTCTCTAGGATGGGACAGAGAGCAGCAGCATTATTAACCCCTGCAATCCTTCTGTGGGAGCCTGTGCTTGCCTGCGAGCCTTGTAGGACCATCAATTGCATTTGCACATTTTCCTCCTTCTTGCCTAGAGTGAAATAAGCAGCCCAAGCTTTGGTCATGATCCAAGTCCCCACATCTAAATGTATATACCACATATATATTCTTCAAATGCCATTTTCCCTTTTACCTGACTCAATATGGAACGTTTTTAGGTGGGTCTGTTTCGGAAATCTGGAGTGAAATCCCGAATCCAGGCCCTGCGTCAGATGAACGAGAGCTCCCCAGAAAACGTCAGCTATGAAGACCAGTCAGCATACGATGTGGCTGACATGGTCAAGCAATTCTTCAGGGACTTGCCGGAACCTCTCCTCACAAGTAAACTGGGAGAGACTTTTCTGCACATCTATCAATGTAAGTTGACATTTCTACATAATTCTATTATTATAAACAATTAGAAATTATTATATAGCAATATACTGTGAATAATTTTGTTGTGAAAACTGGATAGTTTTCTTTCTGCTGGCCTTTGAGATATAAAAAACCCCTCTGCCCTCAAAATATTTCATGAACAGGTCTTTAGGACAACCTAAACATTTCAGTGTCAAATTTAATAGAAAGACAATGTTCATACCAGCCTCACAATCAGAAAGAAGACAGAAGAACAGACTGCTGGACACAAAAAGCATGAAGACTCATATTTTTTGTCAGATTTCATTCATCTGTGTGCCCATTTCATGCACTTATATCTCAATATAAGTGAGTCTTCTGGGCATGGAGAAGTGGTACTTGACCATGAGAATATGTGTCTCTGTAGTCCCCTTCCTTGCTGTGACTTTTGATTATTTATTCTTTCATTATAGTCAATAAAATGTACATGCAAAAACAAGCTGCCTTCATGTAGATAATAAGCTCTATGCAAAGAACTCATAGAGAAAGATTTCTTCTTTTCTTTCCAGCATAAGCAATCTTCAGAAAAATCTGAGACTCAGATGCATCAGAATAATGAAAGTCCCTGTGAATCAGGAAATGACTTTGTGTATCCTCTCCAGACTGAGGGAGAAATAAACAGTGAGGAAAACACTGAACAGCCAGAGGAATTAGAGGTTTTTTCCTGACAATGTCCATTATGAGGGCCAGTCAGCCAGCACTCTGGCAGATGCAGCCAGCCTAAGCCAAATAATTGGAAGCACTAAAGAGAAGTGTGTCTAGTCTTTTCACTTGCAGACATTTCAGCTGCCAAAACAATAGAAAGCCATTTTAAAACACTGTGTAATCCCAGTGCTTAAGAATCTCAGATACTTCCGTTGCTTCCCTTTACTGTAAAAATCTGTCTGTGGCGTGCAGTCACTAATGCATTTACCACCACAGTGTCTGTAGCTGGTAGAGAATGCTGGGATTCTGCATGTGAGAGACAGCACTGCAAATAAATTCAATGGGTTTGGCTGTATGTGATGTCTTGGGACATAAGTTAACTGCAAGAGTTGGTGCCTAGCCCTGGACCATCATTTCCCCTTCTTCTTTCCTGCTCACAAGTTGTCTGCCTGCACACACATTAATAAGCTTGTTGAGAAAAGCAACAGGAATCCTGGCCACTAATAAAATGGCAGTCACAATCATTTCCATGGGGAGGTGGCCAAGGAGAAGATTATCCACTGCAAGGACGTGTTCTGCATATCCTTGGAAACAATTCACCACTAAACTATTGCTTGATGAAAACTGGGGATGTCTCTTTGCACAGAAGAGACTGCAAGTAAATTACCCCCTTGCTACAGGAAGAGAGAGATGGCAGATCCCAGGGGCATCAGCATAAGCAGGTCTGTATCCAGAAAGGCTCCCCTTTTCCAAGACATGAGGCTGAATGGGGAAACATTGATACCAGCCAACAAGAAATGTAAAAAGAGGCATGGGCTGACTCTGTAATGTCTGCATGGTGCAGACAATGAAGAAATTCTCTTTCCATTGGTCAGAAGGTGGAAAGATGAGCTAAGATTGCAAAAAATGCACCAGGAGTTAAAGGATTTCAGAAAGACTTGAGGATGAGTCTCTTTAAACCAAGGTAGGAACAAGAAAAGATGGGCTCTGTAGACACCAGAAAATGTTGTTTGGATTAAGAATGAGTAGCAAGGGGGTTTTTTTACCATGTGACCAACAAGTATACTTTTCTGTTTCAGACAGTACTGACAAAACTCCTTTCATAGAAAGAAAAATTGTTGAAAATTTCTGAGATACCAATTGTATTTCATAACATCTGCAATTAAACTAATCTGTAGCTGAGACTTTTTCTTGCCTTTTGTTCTGTTTAACAAATTGTTAATGTGAAGTTAGGAAGGATTTTTCCTCTCCTAGTGTATTGGCAGGAGATTTCTGATTTTCTGGGACTCGCTTAAGATATTTTTCATATATCCAAGACCTTTTCCATATATCCAGAATGGCTTGAGTTGCTGTAACACATAGGATTTTGGATGAGATTATTAATGTAGCAGTCTATAGCATTGGTGAAACTTTCTCCATTTTCCTAAAACTCTCAGTTGATTAATGTTTATCTGTGACTTGAAGCACTGGCTGATCTTCTGCTTCATGTACCAGATCCATCAGAGCAACAATAAAGTGGAGGGAGGGATTACGAGGAGGTGTTGTGGGAAGAGAAGACACATTTCATGGATTTAGCAAAGGCTCCTCTGACTCTCAGAAAAACCTGGCCTTGCTGCTTTCAGAAACTTTAGAAGTATTGAGCTGTGTTCATTTTGTCTTTCATTTCTGAAAGCTTTTAAAATAAAGTGCTTGTACAAGGTTAGCAGTAAAATCTTAAAAGCTGGCTGTTCCCTATACTGTAAATCTGCATTTGTTCTTCTTCCACTCGATTATAGAGAGTATGTAATACCCAGAGGAGGACGCGAAGTCCAAACTGAGAGAACTTATGGTAGTTTTAGAAATGAATCTGTCTGAGATGCTATTTAAGCATTTCCACTACTTCTTTCATTAAACTCTTGTACGGTTTAGGACACAAATCTAAGTGTTCTCGAAGCTTCCCTAAGACTTAAACTTCTGTCTTGCCAGGGGACAAAGAAAACCTGAAAGCTACCACTTAAAGCTATGAGTACTGAGTACTATTCTCCCTTCATAAACTTCAAATGAAGTCTAGTGCTTTTCTTGGGAGCAGCCCTTCAAACAAACAGAGAAACACCAAACACTGGCGAGAGAAGCTGTGCTTCATGGAGGAGCAAAACCCAGTTCTCCAGAAGCCAGCTGATCTTTTCCCCTTGGTCTCCTGTCATCTGCCTCTTCACAAAGCCATTGCTAAGGTCCAGAAAGACCTCTGTGAATCGAGCATTAACCTAACACTGCCAGGTCCACCACTGAAACACATCCCTAAGCACCACATCTGGGTGGTTTTTGAGCACTTGAGGGGACTGTGAATGTCTGTACTTTATCTTTCTGGCTCCTTACCTGATCTTACAACTGACCCCCTGGATGTCACTTGCTCCTTCCCAGATGTCCCCAAGGAGCAGCGGCTGCAGGCGGTGCAGGCAGCAATCATGCTCATGGCCGACGAGAACAGGGAGGTCCTGCAGACTCTGCTTTGCTTCCTCAGCGACGTCACCTCCGTGGAGGAAAATCAGATGACTCCCATGAACATCGCTGTTTGTCTGGCCCCTTCCCTCTTCCATCTCAATATAGTGAAGAAAGAAAGCTCACCAAGGTATGTTTCTTCTCAGCATTATAAATAGTCACATCCTGAATATGGAATACTTTCAGTGGTATGCAGGAAAAATTTTCCAAGCCATCTGCTTTCCAGCACACATTAAACAGGGCATGGCTTCAGTAAGAGGGGAAAACCCCTGCTGCAGAGCCAGAAGCACACTTGTTTTCACAAGCCCAGCAGGCATTTCTGGTTGTCTGTTGTGAACATGCGGTGCCTGCTTTCCATGTGGAATTTTCAATGGGGCACTAGTGAGTTTTGTGTGAGTAATGTTGAATGTTCTGTAAAGGAAAAGGGATTGATTTTGCTCTGGTTGAAGTCAAAGATAACCATGTTTTAAAGGATTTTGATACGTAGATTTTCAATGAGTGGTTTTTTTCACTTTCAATTTACTGTCTACATTCTGTCATTCAGGAAACAGGGTTTATTTCAGGCCACATTAAAATTGTAACATGGTGATTGTAGACTAAACAGGGCATAGCCCAGCTAAACATTAGTGGTCCCTCTTGACTTTTTCCCCTCCCATCTGGTTCAGAATACACTGAGATTCTTGGTCAAGTACATGTATATAACCTGTGTCTGAATAAGGGCTTTAAGAAGTAACAATGTAAACCACTTTACATCATGTCTGTTAAAAATCCATTTCAAAATGTACAACACATCATGCAGGATATGCATAACCTTTCCTGCTTTTACCTTTGGCTGAGCAATATTTTAGGTAAACATTTTTCCTTTAAAAAAGGCCAAACAGTTTGAGCAGTCTTGTTGATACGTAGAAACTAAAGATAGGGGGTTTTTCTCTCTGATGCTGGGAGTATCCTGCTGGTTTTTGCTTTCATATTAAAAATATTCAGCTCTTTACCTGAGATACTGAATTCAATTACAGAGTAATACAGAAAAAATATGCAACAGGGAAGCCAGATCAGAAGGACCTCAGTGAAAACCTGGCAGCTACTCAGGGACTTGCTCACATGATAATGGAATGCAACAAACTTTTTGAGGTGAGTGAGAGACTCAAACAGCATTATTCATGGCCACATAATGCAGCACCCTTTGAAGTATTTATGTTTATGCTTACATTTTCTGTCTTGTGTTAGCTCAGAAATTGGTGCCTCACTTATTTGTAAACTTGCTTCATCCAAAGTTTATTTATCTCATTTCTTTATGGCGGTTCCCTTTTAGTATTCAAAAGATGCGGGGTAATTATTCTGTGACAGTTTTCAACCCAAACCACTGGATTAGGAAATTTTAGACTAATTCAAATCAAAATCTGCTAGTGTAAAATTTTATTACAATGCTTTTAAGGCCTCAATTAAAACCTATTCATCTTAAAAATAATTGCCTATACACTTTATTTCTGTGTGTCATGCAATTAAGTAAAAATCACACAGAGACCTGCTGTCAATCCTGCTGCTACTTACACTGCAGCTGGAGGAGAGCAAGTGCTCGTATCTTCTTTCCCCAGAAGCACAAGGCAATATTTCTGAGGGCTAAAGGAGTAACAGTGGTGTATTCACATCCAATTGATCAATCAAACACAGTTCTGCATGAGTAGTGCTGTTCAGAGCCATGGGCTGTTTCATTAGACTACTTTGATGTTTCATCTTGCATAAAGACAGAAATTGGTGTGCATTTTACAGATCCTAGATCCGTACGATTGTATGCTGAATGGTCCATCAGCCTAGAAACACATTGCCTTAAGGAAAAGTTCTCAGCAGGAGATTTTCCCTGTGTGTTTTCCCTCCCTTCTGTGGCACAGGTCCCCCACGAGATGATCACCCAATCCCGAAACTCCTATGTTGATGCAGAAGTGCATTCTCCTACCCTGGATGAGCTTGGGAAACAAGTGGATGAGGAAGGAGGGAACTATCAGATGTACCTGGAAACTCTCATGCAGAATCTTCAGAAAGAAGCAAAAGAGAAATTCAAAGGATGGGTCACATGTTCCAGTGTAGAGAACACAGAACTCGCCTACAAAAAGGTAATTTGGGGAGACATGAAAGAAGCAGTAAAGAAACCAAAGCAAAATGCAGCTCAGCTATGGGGCACTCTGGCATGTTGCATGGCAAAACTCACACCCTTCTTTCTGGCAAGGCACTCTTTTTTTATTATTATTTTTTAAAAGATTACTAAAAGCAGTTAAAATGTAATGTAATAGTGATTCAAGTATGAGATTCCAGAAAAAGGCACACAAAGCAACCTGGGGTCTCCAATATAGATCAAGTAAATGACACAGCAAACAACACAACCAGAGAGTGAGCTGAGATGTTAAACAACAGAGAACATTACCTGGGCAAGCTCTTTGACTGGAGGACATGAAAGGTTTCTGACCAGCTCTTGATGTTTGCTAGCAGTTTAGAGAACACAGCTAGAACATAGGTAATTACGAAACTTCTTCAGGCTCTCCTATGCTTTTTTAAGCAGGCCAGTTTTATCCCTGATCCTTTTGTCCTTTTTTCATGTGGATTTTTGATACTGCAACTTTTAATAAAATATCTGAATTTGTTTTAGGCGCCATCGCTTCTTCAGAGAAAGCCAGACCACTGCAGTGAGGCAGAGGGTGCTGCAGGGTCCCTGCAGAGAGTGGAGTTCAGGGCTGCTGGAAATTTAATAGCAAAGCAGAGGTCTCCAAACCAGTAGCAGCTAGCAAGAGGAAGGGATGAATTAGGGGTAGGTGACGCTAATTAGTCAGGAGAAGAGCACTGGGAGGAATATGAGATCTGAATAGTGAGGGGGCAGGAGGCAGCATTACCCCAGCTCGGGAAAGTGCAACCCCTCTGTCAGGGCAAAGAAATTGCAGTTACTGTGGTTTGTAGCCAGCTTTTGTGAGGGACCTCTCCAGGGAGGGACTGTGAGAGGCTGGGGAGAGAGTAACAGGGCTCAGCTGGGAGCAGAACATGGGAGATGGGAGAGAGGGAATAGAGGCCTTTACATCTGGTGGTCAAGGACCTGTAAGACTACAGAGAGGATTGGGAGTCTGGGGCTCCAGGGCAGGGGAAATGGGGAACTGAAAGCTTTGGGGAGAAAGAATTACAACATGAAATAATTTAAGATGGGAGATGAGGAAGGTGGGTTTCTGTGGAAACAATCCTGGGTCTGTGGGAGGTACTAGAGGTTTCCAAAGGATACATTGGTATATGAGAACGGTAGGGTAGGGAAGGGTTAGATCCAGTGATTACAGTTAACTTGTTTACTGCCTGAAATAGGACCACTAAAACCATGCAGAAAAGCTGTATGTGTGCAATCTAGGATATTCACCTTGTGCATAGCCCAGCACTTTCTGCTCCCTTTACTGTAAGCTGTGAAGGTGTTCCAAGAAACAGGATCTGTGAGCAAGGAGGAGTTAGCAAATAGTCTGTGCTCTTTGAAAGGTGTTTTCCCAACACCTCCCTTGCAGCTATTTTGAGGAGCAAACATCTGTGTACCTGGCACATAACTGAATCAATGTATGTTCTGCTCCCCCAGAATTAACCAGGAGGATAAAGGACCATCAGTCCCAGGCAGTGTATAAGATTGCCTAAGGCAGTTGCTTTATTTCAGCCCAGGGTTTCAGTCTCTCCTCTCTTTTTACTTCTGCAGACACATATTCGTCTTTCCACTTAGGATATTTGGACTTGGAAAAGTGTCTGTCACACCAGAAGTGATGCAGAACCTCACTGGCACTATGGGAACTAGTCCAGATATATTCTGTTGTGAGAGCAGAGTAATGAATCACTTTAGATTTCCATCCACGACTAGTAGAACAGCAGCAATAGCAGTAATAGTAATGATTAGCAGGGAAATATGAATGTTCTTAAGCTGAAGTCAGACACACACATTGAGATTTTGTCCTCAGTTAGCATCTGCTGAACATAGGCATGTAAATTATCGGGGTTTGTGTTCTTTGTCACTTCACTCCAGGTTGGGGATGGGAACCCACTAAGGCTTTGGAAAGCCTCAGTTGAAGTTGAAGCCCCTCCATCAGTTGTCCTGAACCGGGTGCTGAGAGAACGTCACCTCTGGGATGAGGACTTCTTGCAGTGGAAGGTGGTGGAGAGCCTGGACAAGCAGACAGAAGTTTACCAATATGTTTTGAACACCATGGCTCCTCACCCCGTCCGAGACTTTGTTGTTCTCAGGTAAGCTGAGGGCAGTTCTCTGGTACCTTTGCCTCCTGCAGTGCATAAAGAAGATCTGGATTTATCTCAGCCTTCACATCTGTGTAATTGCTCTCCAGGAACTCTACTTCTGGGCAGCAGTGTTGATTTCTCAAACTGAATTAGTCATACACCTACAGCATGCTGACCTTTTCTCTGATGTAATTTGAGCAGCATATACTCCTGAGGCCATAAATATAATTTCTTCCTCAGAACAGATGTCTGATAATAGCTGCTCTTCTCTCTTAGCTTTGTTTGTTGTCAAAACAGTGCAAATAGAACCCAATTGTTTTTACGCTGCTTTTGCTGTTCTCTGGGGAATGTTTGATGTTTAAGAGCCAAATGTTTAGAAGAGAAGATAGTGGTGCTTTTAAGCTAAGGCTGTTTCAGTGTCTATAGAACTTATTATCTTAAATTTTCAGTTGGAGTCTTTTTAAATGAAGAAATGCTGATCCATAAAAATCCTAGTGTGGAAATGAACAGAAAGAGGCAGTAGATTTGCAGTCTCTCTTCCAGGGGATGACTTCTCTCAAATAAATGTATAGCTGTGTATCAATATTCCACATTCAGTTCCAGTTCCACCATTGTCTATCTTCTTGTACAGAACAGTCAAAAAAAAAAAAAAAACCACCCTCTTCTGTCTTTGAAATCTGGGCCTTTGCTTGCTAGGAGCTATTGAGGAGCTGCTGACATATTTTACTTACAGGGTCAGTCCTACAGTTATTTATTTTAGGATGATTTTGTGCATTCCTGCTTTTGGTCCCTGCTTTCTTTGATTGAAATGATGTGCCGGAGAAATACAAAGCAGTTTTGACAAAGGAAGTAGTACAGGGAGTCAGAATTGTATTAAAGGGAATGAAGATTGAAGGAAAAAGATGAGCCAAATAAAATATAATTATGAAAATACATCCCTTTTATGAACTTCAGTAGTCTCTTAAAGGATGACAACATGCAGATATTGTTGGTATAAGGGAAGAATTATTGGAACTCTTAGGGGAAGATTTTAAAAATGCTTTCTGTAACCAATTCTCCCATTACTCTATTTCCTTTGCCTTACTACAGTATACTGGGCTAAATTAACTATTTTATAATCAAATATCTATTATATTTTTATATAATCATATATCTATCATTATTTTATAAATAATCTTCTTATATAATGTCATTAGCTTGAACCAGTGATAAATTTGGCCCTCTGCATGGCACCAAGAAGATGGTCTGTGAGCGGCGGGGAGGTTTTGATGACCGTAATTTGGTCCTCTCATTTGCTACTTAGTTCACTATTAGGTTTCGTGGTGGTTTATGTTCTTTAAAGACCTGCTGTGCAGTCACATCACTTAAAGGAAAATCCTGCTATCGAGTTCTCATTCTTTTCACTGACCCAGGCAGAATGACCCCCAAGGACTGAAATGCATATCATAAAAATGAATCCTGGTGGGTTCTTAAGGGCTGAAAACAGCTATCAGGCAGATCTGTCAGATTCTGTTGTTTATCTCTTTTGATTGATATCATTAAGTCTAGAGCAAGGTTACCCAGCAATACTGCAGTCAACTTGATACATTATGATTGGTGGGAAGTGAACAGTGAAATTATAATACACCTCTGGGGACATGAAAAAATATATTTTAACAGATGGCAATTTTCTTCTTCTCAGTCAAACTTTGGGCTGTGAAAGGATCAACTTAGTTGTTCCCTTTTTTTACAATGTGACAGTCATAACAAGGGGATTAGGCTCCCTAGAGAAGACTGTGATGGTAAGATGAGAGGAGAAATGTTTCATATGTCTGGGATATGACACAGGTCTCAGCTGCTCTGCACAGGCATCACTTTTATTAAAGAATCCACAAGTGTTTCATGTTCATTAAGTATGACAGCATTTTGGTGAGTTAGGTGCCATGCCTGATTTTACTACTGTAAGGTATTTAAAGAACTACTGAAACTGGTCTAAATCCAGGGAACAGGAAAGCTAAGTCTTCTGAAATCTTTGGGATAGAGAACTTTTCACTTTCCAAATGGCCCAGGGAGTGCTTGGTAGTTACCACAATGATGTGGGCACATCTAAACACTGTGCAGGCACTTGCAGGAGGTGGTTCAGCATTTCTCATACTGGATCTCAGCTGTGATTTCCTTCTCCCATATGTTTTATCTGCCAAGATAGCTCATCAATTTTATTAATGCCCAGGGACATAAAACCTTCTGGTCAGTATCTTCCTGCAGTGTCTTGAGTAACAGCTCCGTTTCATGTAAGAAAAATGCAGAATGTTAAAATTAGCTGCTGAAGTCCAAACTTCAACAGCCCTTGAAAGCAGCTTACCTGCTAAAATATGATACTTCCCAAGGCAGCATAACTCCTGTCTCAGACAATCCACAACAAGATGATGCATGTTGCATAGCACAGTGGGAATTTCTCATTTCTTCCCACAGCATAGGAAAAAGCGCAGACCTATCCTCTGAGATTCAGTGCAGATGAGAAAGATGTGAGACACAAGGGTATGTAGAGAATGCTTACAGAACAAAAAAAAATGTTAAGTATTAAAGTCTAGGAATCTTGAACTTGGTGGAAAACTTCTCCAGCATGTAAGAGAGGCTAGAAACATGGGAGAGGAAAGAAATGGAAGGACATTTTGTTTTTAATTCAGACAACCTTGAAACATAATCTGGGTATCCTCATATCCTCATATTAGTGAGGAATTCTGCTGTACTAAACTGCATTTCTTGCTCTGTAAGCCTGCCTGGGTGCAGTGCACAGTTTCAGCTTTTGCTGGATGGCTTATCCTTGATCTTTCTCCTTTTCAAAACTTTTGTCTGACTGCAAAAGGCTCTATCATGCCCTAGAATACTAATGGTTACAAAATACTCCTGTGGAGAAGCAAAATTTCTCCACCCGGAGCCACATAGATGGGTGGCCATTCCACATGGCCATGAAACTCCACCAGGAATTCCTAGGACAGTCCACTGGCATTGCAGGCAACAAGGATAGGCAGACAAGCAAACTGTAACTTCAGTTCTGGTTCTTACTCATGTGCCCAAAAGTTTCATTGCTAATGTGATTCCATCTTGCATCCGTTCCTACAGGACATGGAGGACAGATTTGCCCAAGGGGATGTGCATGCTGGTTGCCACCTCTGTGGAGCATGAAGAGGCTCCTCTCATGGGAGCTGTGCGAGCCATCGTAATGGACTCCCAGTACTTGATAGAGCCCTGCGGCTCCGGAAAAGCCAGGCTGACCCACATCTGCAGGATTGACCTAAAGTAAGTATCCCACCTGCACAAGGTAATGCCCATTCAGCAGGACAAAACCCTCAAGTTCAGATGCTGGGAACAGAGGGCATGGTTAGGGTAGCTTTGCTGCTTCAGAGTTTTCCTGCAGTTTTTTTTTCACTCAGTGCCTACCACTGTTAAAATGTGATCTTAGAAACAGCATCTGCTTATTTGATTACTGCAAGGGAGAACTTCAGAGTACACTTAAAAAGACAAGTATTTGGATCTCCACCACCACCGTGGGCAGTGCTGAGCAGGAAGCATGGCGAGCACGTTTCTGTGGGGCATGTTTCTTGAGTATTTGAGTTTCTCAATAATTCTCTTTTCATTTCTTCAGAGGACATTCCCCAGAGTGGTACAACAAAGGCTTTGGACATCTGTGTGCAGCAGAAGTTGCCAGGATCAGAAACTCATTTCAACCTTTGATTGCTGAGGGACCAGAAACAAAAATCTGATTAAGTGTTCCTGGGAGCATGTGAGCATAAATCAGGGTTTGGCAGGGAACAGGAATACTGAAAGCAAAGGTCTGATTTAAGCTGCAGAAATCTGACCAGATCTGGGTCCATACAAAGCTGAAAAAGGAATTTTATAGGAAAGTTCTTTTATTCTGAAGACTTCACCTTCCCCCCTCCCCCACATCCATTCTGTATTAATTTTGATCATTGAACTAAACATTTCTTCAGAGAGCTTTTATTACTTTAAAAACAGATTATTGACATTACTTGTATGTTACATAACTCTGGTATTTAAAGGCTTCTAAGAAGCATATTTTAATTGTAAATAAATAATGTACAGTATGTATATATTTATCTATATTCTATCTATCTATATATATGTATATGTATAAATTAATTATTTTGTATATAACTCAGTGCAAATCACTTGCATCAGTTGGAATTTAAGTGGACTTGTCACTTGTTTCTTAGTGTGTCACTGTTACATAAGCTGTATTTGCTGTTATCAGAGCTACCAGGCCTAATTTGTGTGATAACAAATGCCTGTTCCCAAATATGTTTCGTGTCTGTGTGTGCTATGAGAAGGTACCTAGAAATATATGTAGGAAGAATTACAGGAACTAAGGAAGAAGGATGTTACAGTGCATTTAAAAATAATGAGGAGGGAATAAGTCTCACCAAATAAAATACATGGAGATGCATCTGAGTCAGACATTGTGGAGGCCATTTATGTTCAGCTGTAGAATTGTGACTTTTAGTAGGTGTTGAAAGCTTACCTGTTGCCTTAAATGACTGGTGTCTGTCAATAGAGAACCTCACTGTGTGCAGTGTTCCAGGTAACAGCTCATCCTCAGACAGCACAAAGTAATGCTGTGTGTCCTGAGATGGCTGAAATCAGACTGGTAACTTATTAAGCTGTAAATGAATTCTTTTTTTGTAAGCATTTTGTCTAGGTTCTGTTTCTGTGTTCTTTCCTTCTCCCGTAGAGATGGCTAATCCAAAGCAGGTTTTCCACATCCAGTGGACACAAAGACATGCAGATGAACACCATGCCTTTTAATATTCTTACTATACAAATAACTATGCTTTTTTAAATTTTTAAACACATCTTGGAGATTTAAAAGACTAAATAAATGCTATCCTTGGAAAGATTGCTTTTATAGTAACAGCAAGCATTTTCATCTTATATTACACTGTTCTGCATGATCCCACCTCTGTAGGCATTGGTGGGAGCAGGATTAGGACTATGAGGAGTAGGAGCCATTTAAGCCTATTTTATAATTTCATTTTCAGGGACCTATTATTTTGCTAAAGGAAGAATGCTTTAAAAGTAGTAATAATAATTTGTCAACATTGCCTTTGAGGCATGGTTCCATTTTGTTTTTAACTAACCTACAACCAAAATGTTATTACATCTATGACTCAATAAGAATGTACAAGCCTGATAATATTGTTCTTCATTAATCGTATTTGTTCACTTAGACTTTATTTATTGCTGCATAAACCAGCAGAATCACTCACAGCCAGTGTTTCAGCTCAGTCCTTCCAACAAAATCCAGAAAGATTAGTACGAGGTTGATTAAGCAGGATGCATTTCCTACGTGAAGCTACAGCTTTGTGCCCCAATTCAATGAATGAGGAAGTCCCTTCAAAGCCAGAGATTTGAACATTCCCCAGGTGTGGGAGCTGTGCCACTGTGTTTGGTGACAGCTGCTAGAGCATGACCCCACGTGCCATCCTGCACACACATGGGGCTGTGCTGGCAGGGGACAGCTGTGTGAGCTGAGGCAGCACACCTGTGGGAGCTCAGGGTGGACAGGGTGACCCACAGTACTCCAGCATGTCCTTGTGAAGGAGCAGGACTCCAAAAAAGTCACTGTCATCTCCACCCATGAGCTGTATGAGCTGTGTCACTCATGTTTTGTTATGCAAGTCCTAGGATGAGGGATGTTGGCTGCCTGGGAGCTCCTGCCTTGAGTTTATGGCCAACAACAGTTGCAATGTGCAACTCTCACAAGCTTTAGGTCCTGCAGACAGGGGAGCACTCACAGGACCCTTTTGTGGCCGTAGTGGGGTCTGGCAGTCACCTGCTGACTGCAGGGCATCACCACTGCCCAGGCTCAGCCTTCCCAGGAGCAAACAGTGCCTCCCCAGCTGGGAATGCCATTCCAGAAAGCAGCATCTCCTCCCAAATGCCTGTGGCCATGGCAGCAGATTTCATGCCGGCTGTTTTCCAAAACATGAGCAATTAGAGTATTTCTGCTACATTAGTTTACATAAATAAATACAGCGGCGCCTCAGCATTAACAGGCACAGAATTTCTAGCCCTGGGAATGGCAGTGTCTGGCAATTAATAATGTCTTAAGGAAAAGAAGGGAAAACCTGGACAGTGGTTTTATCTTGTCTCACAAGTCATTGCTCAGCTGGAAAAGGCCCTGTGCCCATCTGCCACCCTTAGCAAGGTAGGGTTGTTTTCCTTGCAGAAGCTCTGTCATGAGCTTCTGGCATCTCCAAGCCATGTATTGTTGAAATAAGATTTCTTCAAAATGCACATTATGCCATGTCTACCGTTCAACTACCACAGTATTTTGTATTGTTACATTGATACATTATGTTAATTGCATTTTTAAATGTTATACTCATATCAATACCTCATATTTTTACCTCATCAGTTGGTATCAGTCATTAGTTGTAAATAAATAATTTCAGAGTTGAATAAATTTGCATACACTAAAGAATCGTGTTCCTTTGTGCTCCTTTTTTATCCATTGGCTCAAGAAATGCTGAATTTAAGTCCTCAATTTCTATATTGCAACCTCTATACACTGAACTGTTCCGGTGTAGGACTTCAGTAATGACTGCACGCTCAAAATTATATTGTTGTTCATTATACTTAACCTGTAGTATCCTTATGTATGCATGAGCTTCATGACAAAGATTATGTTTTCCAAATTCAGCCATGTTTCTGCATCTATGCTCTTGTCAATAATTTAGGTCTAAGTTCACAGGAGTGACTGGAGCTGTGTGAGTGCTGGGTTTACATTGTCAGACATCAGCCATCTCAAATCCATCAAGCCACTGCAAAAGAGTAAAAGGTGCAGTGACATGATAGTGATTTCTGTAGTTTGTCATACACATTCTACAGATGGATTAAATATTCCTTTGGATGGGTGCTGTAGTATAACCCCAGCTGGCAACTAAGTACCACTCTCTACCCTGCCACCTGGAGAGATAGGGAAGAGAATCAGAAAAAGGTAAAACCTATGAGTTAAGAATAGTTTAATAATTGAAATAAAGCAAAATTATTATTGTTGTTACTAATTATTATTATTATTATTATTACTATTATTCACCATAACAAGGGGATAAAAAAAAGAGGAATAAAATCCAAGAAACTCAAATGATGTACAATACAGTTGCTCACCACTTACTGACCAATGCCCAGCCATCCCTGAGCAGTAATTGTCTCCCCCAGCCAACTCCCCCAGTTTATATACTGGTCATGATGTTCTATGGTATGGAATATCCCTTTGGCCAGTTTGGGTCAGATGTCCTGGCCATGCTCCCTCTCAGCTTCTTGTGCAGCTCCTCACTGGCAGAGCATGGGAAACTGAAAAGTCCTTGACTTAGGGTGAGAACTACTTAATAACCAAAACATCACTGTATTACCAACATTATTCCCATACTGAATCCAAAGCACAGCACTGCAAAAAGAAAATTAACTCTATTGCAGCTGTAAGCAGGTCATGTGCCTTTCCCTCCAACTGTCCCTCAACTTACTAAAAGAAGCAGAGTCTCAGAAAACAGGGCAGAGTCAGCTATGAGAGACCATCTAGGAGGGGATAAGCCTTTATGTCCCACCATTCAGAGAAAGCTCTGTATTAAAATTTGAATTGAAAGGAAGAACTTTTTTCCAATTGTCTGCCATGGCAGAGAAGAGATGGTCAGCTGTGTAAGTCCATCCTTTCTTGCAAAAAAATGCTGCATGTCATGCACTCTCATTCCCATTTATCCATCCCACGCACCTGCAGCAATGTCAGGGCAATGAGGTTGCCTTAACCTTGGGAGCACTGATGTTTCAGCTCCCGGTATGCACAGACTTTGTAGTGTTGAATTCTTGGGTGCCCGTCCTCTCTACAACAACCTTGCAGGAGTCACCAGCAGGGCAATCCCTCTGCTTGATGCATTTACACTGCAGAATCGGTGTCACCCTCAGAGGATTTTGGCAGGCCTGAGAGGTGTTGCTCTCTGAAATGGCTGGTAGTTGTTAGACAAGAGCACAGGCTGAGCACCCTGAGATCACGGTGAGGTGAAAATATTGGAATAGATATCCAGAAGACTGCTGGAGCCTGCCAATCAGATAGGAGAGGATGAAAACACATACTGCTGCTCCAGCTTAGTCGTGATGTGAAAACACTGGGGAGTGAACACAGCCCTTGCCGAACAGAAAGCAGCATGACCCACTCACAATCCCATGGGAATTCAGCATGATCGTGTCACAGTCTCCTTGCCAGATGTGTGTCAGCCACAGCTGCACCTGGGCTTCATTTAGATGGGTGCTAGACAAGGCAGACTATTGTTAACAATGAGGTTACACATCAGGGTGTGACAGGACTAGGAATACAAGGCATCAAGCCACAGATTTGCAACAAGGTAGCTGTTTGGATTTTCCTAAAATGTATATTTTAAATTGTGACCCTCAATATCCTGGGCCACTCAGCAATACAATGTAGAAAGCCAACAAGTCCCCCAGAGCAGCAATGGATGCAGAGCAGAACACACTGTGCAACTGCAGACTGCCCTGCTCCATTGCGCAAAACTGCTCAGCAAACACAAGGACGTGTGGAACTCAAGGGCAAACACAGGCCAGAGCAGTGGGTCTCGGTTAATGAGTAAACAAGAGAAAATGTCACAACAACACAGAGAACTACTTGCCTGTCCTACATAGGCTGATGTTGGGGAAGTCTCACACCTCCCTAACCCTACAGCAGGTCTCAGACACCAGAGCCTCCATGCCTGTGACAGAGGTCAGCATCTCTTGCACAAAAAGTAACCTGGACACTTAGCTGCTTCCACGCCTTCAACTCTGAAACAAGGATCTCTATCCCAATACCTTAGTACTGACCTCCTACAGGTAGTCCTTTTCCACTGCTCTTTTCCACTGCCTGAGCCCAGTCTTTGAGCACAGCATGCCCTCTGTCTCACTCAGTCCCTGCATGCCTTCCTGCAGGCTGGGCTCCAGCTAACCCAGCCCAGGACGCACAGGAGGACACAGCCTTTAGGGCAGTGTGACCATGGCCAGGTGGTCCCAGCTCCAGCTGCAACAGGGAGTCAGTCATGGCCAGCCTGCCAGGGCTTGAGTACACAATGTCCTGTGTCCCACAATAGGGACAAAGCACTAGGGTGAGAAGTCTCTCTGCTTCTCTTCAGGAAGGCCAGAGCACTAAAACAACCAGAAGCCTCAGTCCCATTGCAATGACAAACTGGGGCTTTTGATCCTCTCTCAGGGATGAGAATCCTGCAAGTTGGAGAGGCTAAAGGCAGTGAAATGCTCTCTGCCTTGAGCAGAGACTTGAACTGCAGTGTTCAGGTCCTTAGCAGCAGTTTGCAAGTGGACAGGATGAGCTCCAGGGTGTGCTGGAGCTTCAATAAGAGAATATCTGGTTCTGCTGCAAGAGCAGTTGCATGGAGATCTGCTGGCAGCCACCTACAGGATTACAACTCATTTCTTAACCAAAATGGTCAATTCTGCAAAACACACAAGGGAAATGCAGCCTAAAACTACAGATTCTGCTTTATCTCCTGCTCACAGCAGCCCCAAGATAGACACATGGTCACAAACACAGAGCCAGCATTTACTGCAGGGAGGATTTGCAACAGCTTGTGATTTATGGGAGCAAATTAGCTGTAGGGCCATCTGTCCTTCCCCAGACCACTGGCCTGCTCCTTGCTGGAATGACTGCTGTTCCTTGAGAGGATGGATGTGTATTGAATTACTTACTCCTTTGGTTTTTTCCTTTTTTTTTTTTTTTTTTTTTTAATCAAATAAATATGGGAACCACAGGTGGTGGAGCAGAGGACAGTAACCCTCTCAGCAGCAGCATCTGTGGGCAAGCAGTGCCCCACCATGCGTGTGGGACAGATGCTGGCTAAGGGCAGCCTGATCCCCAGACCCACCCAGGGTCTCCCAGCCCACGTGGCCACCCCACTGCTCCCTGCTAATACCAGCCAGGCTTGCTCTTCACAGCAGTAGGACATGAAGCACCACAGCTGGTCTGGCTTGACAACAAACAGAGAGTCCTTTTTTGCCCCCAGATTCTTTAAGTTTAAAGACTTACCATGGGGGTAGTCCAAAGCAGGAAGTTTTCATCAACACCAAAACCCCAGCCCTGTGCCTCGCTGCTGGCTAACCAGCACGAGAAAGGAGCCCACCATGACCAAAGTGTAGAGCACTCTGGGGTTCATTGCTGCTCTGGTATTTTGTCCAGTGTTGTTTGGAGCCCAGTGAGACAGGAACTCAGAATTGGACCTATGAAGAGAAAGTACAGGATTTTAACTCTTTACCCTGGATTTCTCTTTCCCTGAAGAGTCACGTTGCTTTTCTCCTAGCCCAGGGAGGAGGGATCACACAAGCACCTTAGCCAGGCTCCAGAACTGGCTCAACTCCATCTGTTGCTTTGCAAAAGATGCAAAAAAAAAAAAAAAAAAAGTTTAGGGAAAACTTCCCATTGTTCAGTGGCTGTACTTCGGGATCTCCAGTGAGCAATGGGGCTGCTGGTCAGGAAGGACAAACTGTTGCTGCAGATGCATTGATGCAGTATTGGCAGCAATGCTGACAAGCAGGGCACAGCTCCCTCTATGGCCATGGGACACCCAGAACACCATCTCAGAGCCAGTTGTTGTCCCTCTTTCCTGTTTCCTACAAGGCTGGGGAGCCCAAGCCAGTCTGCCCACTAGCACAGCATGGATGCTCACCTTTGCCAACAGGGAACCCACCCATCTCATCATGGAGAGAGCCACCACCTGGGTTTTAATTACATCCCCTTCCCAAACACTGAACCATCCCCCATCCATAAGCATCGACTTGGATGGGGTTCACTGCCTGGCCATGCTGATGATGCCTATGGTTATCCTCATGTCCTTCTCTCCACACACCAAGGAGGTGCCAGGACGCTTGTAAAGTGTTGGGCAGTGACATTCATCATACTGCTGAAACCACCAGGACAGTGATGGAAAAGTTTGTGGGTTTTATCAATACAAATAAAGTAAAGTTTGCAAATGATGAAAAATTAAAAGGGTATCACTGGGTTAAGACAAAATGTTACAATATGGCCTCCTTGGCCTCCCAATATGTTTTGCCTTGGGCAACCTTTTCCAGCAATGGCTGGTATTTATCAGCAAAAAGATACAGTTATTGCATTTGGGTTTTTCAAATAATTGAGTAATTTAATCTTTTAAGTGCCTCTGAGATCACTTGCTGTAATTAAAGACAGAAGATGAATGACTGAAGTAGAAGAACATTGGAGAACTTTAAAAATGAATGTCCTTGACTGCATCTCCTGCTCATTTATGTAACGATGATCCCACATTAATATGACTAAACAGATAAAAGGAGAAAATAATAAGAGCTTGGTTGCATTATTTTTCTTCCAGCCCAATAATAATATATCATCAGCCAGAGGAATGTGCCCGTGAATACCAAGCAGGAGCAACCACGTGCTGCCAAGAGCAGGACCCCGCCGCCTCCTGCTGTGAGGTGCAAGGAAAGGCAATATCCGCTCAAGGATCCTGCAGCAATGTGGGAGATAAATGAGTTACAAATGTCTATAAAATTCACAAACTTGCATCAGAATTGGACTTAAAAGCTCAGCAAGTGCTGGGAGAGGCAGCTGCACCACTGGCAGTTTCCTTTATGAGCACTTATATTCTAGCTTTTGGAAATAAGACCCATCTAATTCTAGTGGACAGGGGGAGGCAGAAGGGTTGCTGCAAAGTGAAAACTATCAACAAAAAAATCTATAAGGCTTGTAAATGTCATTTTGCCTTCTAAGTAAGCGATACACCTTGATATACCTCTGTCATACCTCCCCATTTTATAGCCCAAGTGTATATAAATATGTGCCCAAAGGGGAAAGAAGGGATGATGAGAGAGCTGGAGCTTGCTCTGCCCCATTCTTCACACAGCACTAAGTGCCTGGGCCACACATGTCCCAGACTGGAGGAGCAGCAGCCTTGCACTCCTCAAGGCATCCTCCAGGCTGCCCAGAGAGGCTGCAGCCTGCTGGGAAGCCCTCCTCAACTTCTTCCTCCCCTCCCTTTCCTGGCAGGGCACCCGACAGCCTCCAGTTCAACTGCACTATTGCCAGACTACAAAACTTTGTCACCTCGTAAAACTTTACAGTGCAGGTAGTTTATACCATTACACCTCTTGAACTGAACACTCAGCCAATTCACAGTTTCCTCTTGCAGGAGGAAAACCAGATTCCTTGGGTCAGGTGTTGTGTTTGTGCAGCCCTGCTGGTTTACAGAGCTGCTGAAGGCCTTTTACAGAGCCCTGAATGCAGAAAGCAGCAATGCACTGGCCAGCTCAGTGCCCAGAGCCAAACCACCATTTCAGCCAGGATCTCACCAGAACATGCCCTTGGCCCTGCTCTTCCTCCAGGCCCCAGCACATGTCCCACTTGGAGGTGTTGCTTCAGCTTGGAAATGCACCTCATAAGGCACAGCCCCAAGGGAAGCTCTGGCTTGGAAGCTCCTGAGAACCAAACAGGTGGGACTGAGAAGTCACTACCAAGGTGCTCTCCTCCTCTGCAAGGACTGATGCCATAAAAAACATCAGGGAGAAGTCCTTCATACATCCCAGATTACAGGGGAAATGTTAAAACTCACCCTTTCCCATAAAGAAACCAAAACCAGACAAACATAAACACAAACAAACAAACAAACAAACCAAAAACCCCCAAACACCTTAAGTTTTGTGTGTTACTCTCAGTAAGGAAGAAACTCTTTCCACTAACAGAAAAGAACTAATGCAGAAACTAATACCACTCGCTGAAAATTTGCAGCATTAGAAAACATCACTGCTGTAATTCCCACTGCTTTGCTCAGTGCTGGTGACTGACCACCCCTCCTGCACCTCAGACTCCCATTGGTCTCCTGGGATTTGGGCCAGATTTCAGATGACCTCAGGAGAGCTGGGATCAGAGAATGAGGCTTCACCATGTTGTGAGTAATTCTTGTGACAAGAAAAAAGGCTTTTGACAGTAAAATTCCTCACAGAGGAGGTGTATCATTGAAGGAGGTATATCACTGAGGGAGAAATATGGGAAATATGGAAACAAAAATCATTTTTTAACAAGGAATATTCGAAGTCCTATGGCCCATCCCCACAGCAGGGGACTGCTCACTCAGCTCCCAGGATGAGGAACTTGCACATCTGCTTGTGCCTGTGGCTTTTCTGCCCTGCTTCATCAGTATTTCCCCTGGCTTCTCTCTGCCTCACTGGTGTTTTTGCTACTCCTTCAGAAACACAGAAAGCATCACAAAATAATAGCCAGAGAAATGTCAGCACCCACAAGCATCCTGGCTGCAGGCTGCTGTTATTTCAACTTTCCGATTTCTTAAAAATCTTAATTTTTCTCAGAACTGCTTGACAGTGGTGTTTCTGTTGAACTCATGAAGCAAAGTAAAAGGCTCTGATACATTGGGCCCTGACACTTCTCACCTCATTATTCCTTTTTCCCAATCTCTTATAAAGGGTAGGCTTAACAAGAAGGGTGGGCTTAACAAGCCTTCACCAGCCATAGCCTTGAGAGGGCTGAGGAAGGGTAGTTTGGCAATTCATGAGTGGCACATCAAAGACAGGAAGAGCTTTCCCTTTTCTTTTCCATGCCTCTTTTTCTTGGCTTGCTTTGAGTGAAAAAGGAACAGGATTGAACTTTCCTTGCCAAAGCTAAAGTCTAGCACCTAGAATTGGCTTCTTCACCCTGAATAAGGGAATTTTCACCTCAGCGGTCTCTGGAAGCAGAATGAACAGATCGAGTTTTCTAAGTGACTTGAAAGCAACACATAAAATGCAAGGAGAAAAGGACAAGTTGTGTGTTTAGACATGCTGAGGCTTGTATGGTCCCTCTTCTGTTCACTGGGTTTGTTCTGTTCTGCTCCCACTACCCTTAATCTTGACATTTACTTTCCTTAGGATGTTTAACAACAATGCCACAAACAGACTGCTTAGTGCTGAACTATGCTGGCAGAATCCCTGAACCTGGGAGTAACTACTGGAATAGAAGAGATTTCTGATTTACTGCAGTGTTACTATGGAATAAGCTATTGCACCAAGGCACTCTTAAATTGGTATGGTTACTTCCACAGATTTTCTAAATAGCAGCAGTCGCTTTAAAAAATAATAATAAAAGAAATCCTCAAATAACAAAAACCCTCCAAACTCCTAGGTCTGTTGGAAAAACATCTGTTTAGCCACAGGCCCCAGAAATCTCCAACGAAAGTTAGAGTTATTTCTGTGTCACTGGAAAAACAAACAACACAAACTCCTTGCAGAGTTATCACAATAGCCTCTCCTGAGATGCTCTGTACTTCATGCTGCAGGCGAAAAAACTGGACAGATTAAACAGTAAGATCATGTTACAATTTGTTACATTCAGTATCTTTATTTCATTTCTGCGATTGTTATAAAAACAATATAACATCCTGTCATTTAGCAAAGACATCCCTCCCACAGTCACTCTGCACAATCTTTTCAGGAAATAAACCAGAAGCTTTGCACACACGTCATAAAAATATTTTGAACAGATACAATGTTTAATCTGGAGCATTGAGTAAACTGGCAACAACATTTCATTCTATAAACACAGTTAAAAATCAAGAAAGCAGTCTACCTAAAAAACTGCAAGTTGAACATGCTGAGCCTTGTTGCTCTTCAGAAAACAAACCACTAGCCACCATCAAGCCTTCTTTGCAGCCTGAGTAGGGAGCCCCCACTGCTGCAAGTCCTTGTTGCTGCTGCCTGCATTTCTGCTCAGGATGCACAGATGGGGTTGGGAGCGCCACATCACTGCTCTCAGTTCTCATGTGGGCATCGAAGGCAGCAAGTGCCCCACAGCAAGACCAAAGGAGGTGATTGCCACATCAGTTTGCATAAGCACACCTTGGACAGGTACCCAATCTTTGCCCGTTCAAGGGTTTATTTGTTGTTACTGAAGAGTGATTTTTTTCAAGACAATTGACAGGAAACTTGCACTGTCCCTGATTACATAAAATAAAGCAGATTTCAGAGGCAAAACCATACCATTATCTCCATCACAACAGCCCATCATTGTGCAATTCACTGGCCCAGGCAGAACCACAGGCAGGATGCTTGGAAGAAGGATTTGGCACTGTGCCCTGCTCAAGCCAGCTGCGCTCTGCAGTGATATTTAAAACCTCTTCTGAAGGCAACTATGCCAAAGGCTGTGTTAGCTCCATGGGTCATGGCTCCATGAGTGGATATGATCACACAGCAACAAATCCCAGTTTACCTACAAATTAGCTATCCAGCTGGTGCCATCTGCCTGTCAGTGGTTACATATCACCCAGCCTCTATGGGAAGAGCCTGCTGTGTCTCCTCCGTGCTGGGACTGCTGTTTCACACATTGTGCTGCGCCTGGGCCATTCCACAGCTCCAGCAGCTGGATGGATGGATGAGAACTGCTTGTGAAGCATCAGGTCAGGCCAGTGTCCATCAGCACTGTGCCCAAGGCACCTGTGCTCTACTGGATTTCCCTCCTGAGCCCTCCTCAAACCCAGGGGTGCAGGTACAAAGCAGGTACACCGGGCTCCTCAAAAACATCAGGCCTGATGTTTGACCAACAGCAAAAATACACACCACACACACACCGCATACAAAACACACAAGCTAGGCATGACCTGGGTGCAGCTTGTGCTAAATGAACGTCACTTTTTGTTACGTGCTGCAAAGGCTTCTGGCAGCCAGCGTAACGTATTGCACGGTGATTCGCTGCTGTGCCAGGGAAAAGCCATTCCACATTTCATACACTCAGGGAGAGCTATTTCTTCCTAATCCTCAGTGCACCAGGCACCAAGACATAAATATATAGCAGTTTGAAATGTTCTCTTCTACAGCAAGTCCTATCAGTCTATAAATAATTTTTACACATATTTTTAATACTTCATCACTTACCCTGAAATGTGCACCTTAATCTCAATACCAAAATACACATAATTGCAAAGAGAGACCATTTAAAGACTGGAACCAGAGGAAAAATATATTAATCACTATGAGAAGACACTAATTTTTTTTCCTATACATTATTTAAGGAAAAATATAATCTTAAATTACAAATTAAAATAATATTTCACATGTAAGTTTTAATATACAGTATAGAATCATAGAGTGTTCAGGTTGAAAAGAACCCTGGGAGGTTATTTAGTCATCTTCTAGTAATCTAGTAGATAAACATCACATTTAATACAGCATAATCAGCTTTACTAGATAAATAATTTTTGATTAACACAGAACATATTTCTTTTAAAATGTTCCTTCCAGTGAGTGACATTGTTCACATAAGAATAAAAATACAATTACAGCTGAAGGCACTGCAGGCCTAGAGTTAGTGAGCAGAGGAAGATGACCATACTGCTTTACACTGAGGACCCTCCGAATGCAGCAATTCACAAGGCAGGCAAAATTACTTAGGTTTTTTCCTCATTCTCTCTGTTTCTACTTATAAACAATTGTGGTAACATTCTGCTATTTTATCTTGTTGAGAGAAAGAGACCCTCAGACATCCAGTAATACTTTGGAATGAAATGCTGCCAGGTCCACTTGCTCAGAGGAGAACCTCCAGCCAATCTGTGAGAGGTTTGGCCCAACAGCTCCACAGTCTCAGACCCTGGCAGCAATAAAGTGCTGCACTATTACACCAAAATGCTGGCTTTTGAAGTCTCTGCACTCAACATAAATAGCATGCAGAGACCATCCCTGTTAAGTTACCACAAGTTTCCAGCAGGTAAGTGGCTGGGCAGCAGCAGTGGCAAGCGAATTCAACTGGCTGTGAGAAGTGCAGAAACGGGGTGTCCCAGCTGTGCCATGTCCCTGGGTACAGGGCAAGAGACACGGGGTCAGGCACACAGCTTTCTGCCAACTGAGAGTGAAGACATCCCAGTTCCTGTTCTTTGCCCTTTTTTTTTTCTGAGCAAAACAAAGGGAAGCCCTTTCACCGTTCCCAGCTCTTCACAGTAGATGGCATGACCCCTGCAATCCCTGGATATATTCCTGCTTCTTACCCCACTGAGAAAGACACAGTTCCTTTAACTGAAGTTCCCCAATGGCATCCTGAACTCAGATGTAGTCACAATACCAGTTACCAATTTACCAAGAGCTCCCAACAGTACAGACTCATTTCCCCCTGTCCTTCCTCCTGCATCTGCTTTAGGAAAGGGGTTAATCTTTCCCCTGGCACTGCTTTTTGCAGTTCTCCTCCAGCTTTCTTCTCAGTCATGATCCCTGCTCCAGGTAGGTTCTAGTTCTTGTTAAGAAACATCAGTGTTAAACCCTAATTTGGAAAAGTAAATTCTTGTTTCACCTCTGTCTTGGAGAAGCTGACATTTAGGCTCTTCCATCACACCGTGTTTTCAAAACCTACTTTCACCTGTACAGCTCAGCAAGGGAAATCCAAGAAGGGGAAAGCATCTGTTTAACAAAAGGTCCCAGGGAAAGTTGTGAGACAACTCCAACCACAGTAATCAAGGACTGGTTATAAACCAAAGGTACTATAACAGAGAAAATTATTTCTGGAAGCCATATGCAAGCAATAGCTTCTCAATGTCAACATCATGCAGTATCAAGCAATGTAAATGCCTTCCTAATGCTGAAACAATCACAGCATTGTGCTTTTTTATTTCAGATTTCCCAAGGGGATGCAAGAAAAAGGACAGTGAGTGATGTATTCAAAGGAGAAGCTCTATTTATACCTTCTTTCTACCCTCTTGGAGTAGTAAGTAATGAAGAATATAGTAACAATAAAAGCAACAAATACGAAAGAGATAAAGGCTAATAATGATTTTCTCGTTCGGAAGAAGTGGCATTCGGGACATGAGGCAACTTCTTCTGGACATAGCAACTCAGGAGTTTCAGGACCAGGAAAGCCATTATTGCCAATTATTTCTCTGTAATGTTTCAGAGAAGGCTTTGGTTCGTATTGATTTGCAACATAGCTGTAGAGACCATACTTAGGAGCAGTCTTGTCATTAAAAGAATAGACGAAATATCCTTGAAGATTAACGTCATCCAAGGTGTAAGCTGCAAAAGAAAACAAAGGGTTGAAGAAATGAATCAATGTCACTTTGCATTCAAGAGCAGTACCATATGTCCATATGTAAAGGAGGAGCAGGGGAATGTTAAACCCACATCTGCACTTCTCTCCAAAATTAGGTAAGGTACATGCACATCTGTGAAGTGTTTCTCATAAAAAGTAAGAATCTGTCAGCCACTGCCAGACAGTGTGATCTGTGAGTATCCTGCAATTTATTTCCTTGTGCTTGGTAAACACAGCTGTGAGTGCCTGACTGTGTTTAATGATCAGCATGGAGCCTATCACGAAAAGATGGCTCTCTTTGTTATGTATGAAGGAATACAGGTTTTAGGTTTCCTGCCCCTAGTTTTCTGCAGCCTGTTTCCCTGATTGCTCCTTCTCCCTTGCAGGGCACATCATGACGGGGACAGTCAAGAAGCAGAGGACATTAGGCTGCACTTCTCACTAGCAAAGGCACAGTGACACCAGAAAAATCGCACAGCCACGCTGAGGTTGTGTACCAGGATATCACCGGTGCAAGGGGAAAGTTTATGCAAAAGTTTATGCCCTCTCCTGTCATTGACCCAAGTTCTGATCCAAGATGACCTGTGTTAGTCTTTATTGAGAACATGTCCACAATCCATACTGCTAACTCAGCTACTGGAAGAGGCCCAGCAGCTGCAGTGTTAACATGGAGCCATCCATCCTACTTGACAAAAAAAATCAATCCAAAGTAGTAAACACAAACTCTAGTAGTTTATCTCAAAAGCACTGTTTTAACAAATTAAAGCAGATGCACACAGAAGGGAATTTTCATATGCTTCTGGAAACAATTCTTTCTGAAGCCACATGCAAGATTTTAGCACCTCTAACCTACTTTTCACATGTAAAATGAAATAATATTTACCTAGCCTTTTACAGAGCTGCTGCTCAGGATAATTAGTTGTGTTTGCAGAACTGCAGGTGGATGTAATGGTGTTACATAAATGGTTAGTCCTGTTCTTTGTTTTCAATTGGCAAAGATGTACTTAAAGAGAGTACAAAGGACTTCAAAATATAGCCTCAATCCAAAGGGTCCTGTACTGTATCCTGGAATCATTTATCTGTACAAACCTGCTGGCTCCCCTGGAACAATGCAGGTGAGCAATATGACATGCACAAAAGTTTCCACATGCAGTGCCTGAAATCAGCTTGAGGAAGAAGGCAGAATAGGGAGTTTAAGGCCAGGGCATACACATACCAATCTCTCTCTACACTGTGACACTGAGGTGAGGACACAAGATTTCTAATTCATCTTAGTTACTGCACAAGGTCTTGCAAAAAAGAAATGCATGTTTTGGAGAAACCTGAATTAGTCATGATGCCAAGGTTATGTAACAACAAGATGGACAAAAGTGCAATATCAGAGAGGGAGAAGAAAGAAATGGAAAAGCTAATGGACCAAACACTATGAAGGAGCATATGGTGTCTAAAGGGGGAGATTAAGCTTTAGGAAAAGTATTACTGCTAGTTAGCAGAGACATATTTATCCATCACAAAAAAGGTGAAAAAATAAGAAAATAGGTTAAGTTGAAAAACATAGGAGCTTTTTACAGGCTGGACAGAAGAGGGAGAAAGAAGTGACTGGGGGACAGTAGTACCAGAACAGTACAAAGGGCAAAGTTCTGTAAAAAACAGAGGCATGTAGGTGTTCTTGCTAATGGGAACTGGGAGAAAAGTCCATATCCACAGACACTTTGAAAACAGAAGTGCCAAGGAGACAAGCAATACAGAAAAAAACCAGCTTGAAACCACAAACCCAAATATAGCCAAAATATTTTTTAAACTATAGATTTATAAAACATGCATCCAGTGCTACAAAATGCTGGAGAATGAACTCTTGGTCACTTAATACTGATGTTCTGTAATCTGCAAAAGAGGTGGAAATTACAGAGGAGGAAATTAAAGCCAATAGTTAATAAAGTGGACAGGAATTTTCAGCCATTCTTCACTACCTATCAAAAGAGTGGAACAGATTATATAAAGCTTGATAAGTATAAAATTTAGGAGATAATACACAATTAATGCAAATCAGCTCTGCTTTATGAAAAATAAGTTTTGCCAAATAACTTGACATCTTTTTTTCTGAGACCAGCAGATCAATAAAAGTAATGATGTTTGATGTTAAATACTTAGAGCTTCACAAGGCAAATGACTTGATATTATATGGCATTTGGAACAAGAAAATAAAATGTTATGAGGTCAAGGGAAGCCCATAATAAACAGATTTTAACTAGTCTCAAGTAGAATTAAGAAGTAATAGAACTAGAAGTAAGTCTAGAAATGTAATTGAAGGTAAGTGTTACAGTGTGTGTATTTCTACCATGATCACAGAGCTCGGCTTTTAGTACTAAGTTATTGAATGATCTTAAATATATCAGCAACCTGAAATAAATGTAAAACTTTTTCTCACAGTCTGCAAGTCACAAAGATTAGAGACATAACTTAGCTAGTGTAGCAAGCACGAACAAGCATCAGGCTTTGAACATTACCAAATGTGAAGATGTCAAAGAACAAGCAGACCTACTTTTGAAGAGGCAGTCCTGCTTGGAATGGGGGAAAGGAATCTGTAACTGAGTTTAAAATATCAGTAAATCACCACAGAATCTGTGTAACCAACCTGTTGATAAGGCCAAGAAGGCCAACAGCCTGTAGAAATGAGGAGAGTAAGAGGTTATGCTATACCTGCCTAAGTGTGGCTGTGACAAGAACAATGTGTCCAGGTGTGGGTTTACCCCTCTCATGAGGAGTATCAACATACAGGGAAAAACCTAATAATGCAGAGCTTTGAAATGATGCTTTATAGCAAGGGACACAAAGAGCTTTGTCTGTATTATCTATCAAAGAGATAAATAAGAGATAGCTTGTCTTGCGTCTGCAAATACCTACATAGGTAAAATACATGCGGAAATGCACAACAAAATTGCTTAAAGCTGAAGCTAGAGCAATTAATAGTGGAAGTGATATTTATATATATATATATATATTTTTATATATATATATATATATTTATATATATATATATATATATATATATATATATACACTGTGAGGTGCTAAAGATTCTTCATCAGTAAAAATTATCTCATTTGGGTCTTGTGCTTTTCTGAAAAAACAGCATGTGCTGTATGACAGGATGACTCAAAATGCTTTTTGCCTTATAATTTATGAAACTTTGAGTCAAAGAAAAGGACTGGTATGTGTTCTGAATAGCAGGAAACAGTCCAGGAAATGGCATAATGAGGTATACAGCTGAATTATTATGAAGATCACTGTTGGATAAGATACAGAGACAACTGAGGAACAGAACTCAAACCCAGCCCTGAGGCACATCAGTGGAGCAAAGCAACAAAGCAAAACAACAGTAGAAGTGCAATAAGATAAAAGTCTGACTAAATACATGTGGAGCTACTCACACAACTTCTATTTAAATTTGTTGAATCCATAAAAACCTTCTTCTGCTGTCTTATGCAGAATATAAGCAAGATCTTAGGTTTAGTAACACCAAACAATCATAAATCAAGGGGGAAATTACCTGTTACACTGTAGTAACATCTCATTTATGGAGTATTCTACAGAGGACATGTAAAGCTAAGCATACTTTATCACACAGTGTATACTGATAGTGGGATTTGTGACATATAAACCATCTGTGGTTCCTTACCTTTTAAAGCTTCATTGATGTAATTCTTTATGTAATACACTCTGAGCTTATCATGCACCATATTCTGGTCATCGTCAATCCCATTAGCCATAACATAAACTGGGACATCGCCATACTTTGATTTCACCCACTTGAGCAATTTACGCAGTCCCCAGGGCACTACTGCAGCTCTGCTGGGAGAGTGAAGCCACGTGATGTCATTGATCATTTGAACTTCAAGGTAGTGGTCATATTTTACTGCATCTTCTTTCTCTGAGCCCACAAGGGTAGTAGTGTAGTGACTCAAGGCAAAAAAATCAAATGAGCCCTGTATTAACTTCTTTTCATCTTCTGAGAAGTAAGGCAAGTGGAAATTATACAGGTCAACACTGTTTATTCGGTGAAGCCATGCTCTCATCACCTCTGGGTAGTCTCCATTCCCAAAGATGGGCTCTGCAAGCCAGCCAATGTCAAACTCTAAAATTCTGTCAGCAACTTCTTGGTCATTCCTGGAAAAGGGACAAGCTGGTTCTACCCAGTCAGCTTGCAAAGCTATAGATATTTTGCCCTTCTGAGATCTCCTGAATTCTTTGTCATAAAGATGCCAGACTTTTGCATGGGCTTTCAACAGGTTGTGCCCTGCTGTGTATGTCAGGTTTTTCACAGATGGTTCATTCATGGTGATCCAAAATTTGACATGGTCCCCAAGACTTGTAAAGCAGAATCTGGCATACTCAACAAAAGCCTGAACAATTTCTGTGTTTTCCCAAGCTCCATATTTGGCAAGAGAAACTGGAAGCTCTTGATTCTCAATCATAGGTTGCCATAAAGCAACAACAGGAGTTATGTTAACCCTGAGAAGTTCACTAGCAAAACACTGATAGTAATGTACAAGTGTGTGGTTGATTAGAGAAAGGTTACCTAAAGGAAGGATTAAAGACCATTTCAGTGAAAAATGGAAGTGTGTGACATGCATTTCTTGCAGAAGAGAGATCTGGAGCCTGATAGCAGCAAAGTCAACACAGTGACGCTTGCGCTTCGAGGCATAAACTCCATCCACTTTAATGAGCTTCTTCGTCTGGTGAACATCCCACACGTAAACACTGGGGTCAAGGAACTGGGCGGGTGTCGTGTCTACCTAGGAGGAACAGGAAACACACCAGATTCAAGCTGTTTGTTCCAGGTAGGCGGGAACATTATAACCATCAGACACATCGTAGTGAAAGAATATCCTGAGTCAAAACATTGCATTCAGCATCTCTGATACTGGCATCTTGGGCTCATATGTATGAATGACTTTTCTGTTAACAAGTGATGTCAGAAAAGTACCAAATCTATATATTATTTTAACCCTACTTTCCAAACAAACTTATGCTAATGGTCATCATGTTTATGTCTTCTCTAAGCTGTTCCAGTTTCCAAAAGAAACAAGGGATTGCTCAGGGATAAGGCACTAAGTCTGCAACAGATATCCAGAGAAGAACATCTTCAGTGAAGACTACAGTAATTTTTAAAATGTTTTTCTTTCAAGATTAAGGAGGGTCTACAGAGAGACTGTCTGCTGTGAATTACCCAGTACAGCCAGTTTCAAGACCACTCCTGAATGCATGAGAAGAAATAATAAATACAACATAATTGCTGTGTTCTTTTCTTTTCCTGTCTATGATGAAAGATGAGTAATGCTCTGCACTTGATTTTTAGCAAAAATTCAGTGGACAAGCAAATTTTTTCCTTCTTGCTGAAGACATCCTTTTTTATTTAATTCATACTGAAGTCCCTTCCAAGTTACTTCAGCAGGCTGTTGATGTCTGAATCAATTTTTTGGGCCTCTGAGTAAACCCACTGTATGTTACTCCAACAGAAAATGCATTCCCCAGAAGGCTTTAGGGTTTCAGATGTCAGAACTGCCTGTATGGCACACTACTACAGTACAAGATGAGCTTCTCAGGGTTGCTCAGAATTATACTTTCACTTTTTAATGAAAATCACCAGCACAGTAAAGACTAGAAAATGAAAAACTGAACTACTTATAATAATGCACAGTGTGAAATTTCCTCATTCATACTCTTTGTAATTTTTCCTAGATCCAAACCACAGGATAGTGGTACCATGGTCTTTATTTGTCCTTTTCGCTTTCTTTTTAATCTTTGGTGTGTGGCTTCCCCCTGAGTTCAGATTCCTTGTCCTGCCCTCTGTTTGAAAAGCAGGTGTCAGCCTACAACCAGTGTTCAACTTGTAGCTGAGGCTCTGCAGACTGTGTAACAGAAGTTGCTGAAAATCAGTTGCTATTTTCTCCGGAGAGGTCAGTACTGTGCTTGTAGAAGAAAGTAATAAAAAACAGCATGTCTGAGGGAAATTGCTTTTCTGGAGAATTGTCCCTTGTAGATTACTAAAGCATGCATTGCCACTAATACTGTGGGGATGCTGTCAAAACAGTTTTTCCACTGTGATGCATCTACAAATCAAACAACCTAAGCCTTACAGCACAAAATGTTTGAATGGCCTTTTGAAACTAAAATATTCGGCTTGGAAGGTTTTGGGGATGGGAGGGATTTTTAGCTGTTGTAGGCTGACTGACTCCATAACTTTATAGTTGTTACTGACTCCAAAAGCAGCAATTCCATTTCCAATTCTTAATCTATCTGAGAGCTAGGAGGATGACTTGAATTTTCTTGGAAATCGGTGCATGAGGTAAGAAGGCTGCAGTATTTCTCAAAAGAACAAAGCCAAATCATGCTTTTGGAGTGAGAAGAAACAAACAAGCTCCTTGCATTCAAGCCTTAAGAAAGATTCTGCCTTTGTGGAAAATCTAAATTAAAAATTCTGGTTTGGATGGAGCCTTGGCTTTGAATTTACACCTCTTTACTGTGGTTAGAGAAGCTGTGCAACCCAAAATAGCATCAGAGAATTACAGAGCCCATATCTGTAAAGCAATCATAACTAAGGTACAATTTTTACTCATGTTATAAAGTATTATAATTTGAAAAATTCTCCCAAAGTATCAGATCAGTTGAAATAAAGACTGAGGGCTATGAACTAGCTAGGTTCTATGCAGGGGCACTGCAGGCCCTCATCAGACACAGTATGACATAAAATGAAATAGAAGGAATACAGAAATTTCATTTAAATCTACTATTGTTCACTTCCTTTTATATAAAATATCTCTAAGAACAGTACCAGGATGTATTTGCATAAAATAAAGAAACATGCCACTGGAGTTTTAGGAGTTGTCAGGAAGTTTTCTAAAACATATATTTTACAGTTTAGCAGTTTTAACTGACTTCCCTTTGAAAAGAGCTGACTTCCCATAACTGATCACGAATGTTCAGGGAAGACAAGCATCAGACTCCTTTCCATTTCCATACATTTTTCTAAAATGTTATTTATATTGTCTCAATCTGACTGGTTCACTTTGGTCACACACAGGAAGTCTGGTGAAGAATGATAGACATAATGTTTGGCACAAAAAACTTGTACCCATCTCCTTGCAGCACTGTGGCAAAGACACTCTATTCAGCAAATATGTCACTGTGAACTTGTGCACTGATCTGGCTAGACAGCCCGTCGGCTTTATTATCAGACTCACCTGAATGTAGTTGTCAACAATTCCCCAAGCAAAGCCACAGGGAAAAATACCTTCTATGGGCTGGTTTTCAGGCAAAGGTGGGAAGCCATTTTTTTCTATCAGCTTTTGATAGAACAAGACAGAAGATTTGGGCATCAACTTCTTGTCATGGCTTTGAAAATCTACATAAAACAGTCCACGTCGAATGCTGTACCCCCTATGCCACTCAAAGCCATCCAGGAGGGACCAAACCGTGTAGCCAAACACATTAACTCCGTCGTACCGGATAGCTGAGGAAAGAACAAACCCAAACTTAGCACGGTGCTCATTTTTCCTCTCTAGATCACACCCTATCAGCAATGCTTGCAGCATTAGTGTGTAAGAACAATGCAACAGGTCAGATAAGTATCTCAGGGCCTTCCTCAAAGCCTGTTCAGGAACATATTTCAGCTGCACTCAGGGAGCTGCCAGATTATGGTAGGAGGCAGCAGAGGTACCTGGCTTGGCTTTAAAGCAGTGAGATTTAGAAAGAGAAGCCGTGCAGCAGTGGTTTGAGCAGTGCTGCTCATCAGACGTGCCAAACCTCAGCCTCAGAGTAGAGCCTGAGCCACCTGCAGCCCTGGAGCCGATGACTGCCCTGCACTGCCCTCTGCTCTGTTCATGCTGCAGCTCACTCCAGGGTAGCTGTTACTGCAGCACTACCCTGTATGCAAACAAAAGCTGTACTCCTTTTCATCTCCTCCCCCTCCACTCCAAATACATATTGAGAAAAACCTGACAGCACATTTGGTGTGCACATGAATTTTTATTATCACAGGTTCCAAATAGAAGTGATAATACAGAAAGACTGTTTATTTGGAAATTCTGTCTCTTTACATCTTTTATGGCACAGCATTTTCCAGCTCAAATATTTAAAGGTTTCTAAAAATATGTGCATGTTCTAGGTCAACTGGTTGACTTCTAAAATCACCAAATGCTTTAAGGGTTAATGTTAGGACCTACTGGCATCTCTTAGTTTTACCAGCATTATTATAAGATTCCAAATGACACTCACTTTTAGCTGTATTAAACAGTGAGATTCAGCAAAATGTTCCTGGGCAAGGCTCAGCTCCAGGAAAGCACAAAAGAGTGTGCTAATTCTAATTACATAATTAGACCCACCCTAATTCAGCAATGCATTTAAGCACATTCTTAAGCATTCTTTTGAACTGGTGTTTGGCTCTGTAGCCAGCAAAGTTTATCTTTATTACTCACCATTTTCTGTCAGCCCAAACTGGATACTGACTGAAGATAATATTTACCAGCCTAGTAACACTGCAAGCATTATTTCAGGCAAACAGAATAACAAGACCCTAATTTCCTGAGGTACATTTACTAATGTACCTCATTACAATCAGTTATGAGGCACCACATGGATTCTTGATTGTAACCCTGTTTGAATCAATTAAAGGAACAATGCAGTTAAATAAGGTACAAATTTGGCCCTGTGTTTGTCAGAGGTCATGAGAAAATGTCTAAGGAAATTGAATATTTCTCCTCCTAAAGGCATCATTCTTTTGTGCTTGGCAAATGTCACTATTTTTCTAACCTCTGCATGCACCCATAATGACATCTGCCATACAGCAAAATAAAAGCCAGTACAGGTCCACTGTGTGAACCAGTCTCAGTGAAAACTTCTTTGAACAGCATCTCACCCTTCTGTAAGTCATCACTTCACACAGCATTCCCACACTTCCTGAGCACCTTGTAAAAATCCTCCTCAAATCCTTTTTAAAAAATGTATTAACTTTTAAGTGTCACTGAGGAAAGAAACAACTTGAAAAATGTTTGGAAGTTCCAAGAAGTCTGGAAGTCTCAAACACCGTATCCCACACAGATTGTATATTACCACAATGAAAATTAATGTATCTCTTCTTTTCTCTTTTCATTTCTCTTCTCTTTTCTCTTCTCTTCTCCTTTTCTTTTTTCTCTTTTCTTTTCTTTTTTCTTTTCTTTTCCTTTCGTCTCCCTTTTTTCCTTTATGGCTGTTGGTGACCAAGCAAGGCTGACTGAAATCTAGACTGTCCTTGCTTCTGAAACTCAGTGGCCTTGTCCATACTACCACTGGAAGTGACTCCTGATCTAAGCAATCCCCCAGGGCACGCCTACAAGTCTAATACTGTACAGACCAAAACTGGGTTAAAAATTAAACAGTGGTTCAGCTTATGCCCTATTTGACTCAATAGTATAGAAGTTGTGAAAGGAAACATAGCAGACCCATAAGCATCAAATACAGATCTTTAAAACTCTCTGCTCAGCTGCTCTCCAACCCCAGTGCCTGAAGGGGAGGTGTGTGAAGCCCTCAGCCCATGCTTCCATCTGGAAGGTGCCCAGGATCCATATTTCACCTCTGGACATACTTGAGAATAGCTTGCTCCTACCTGCCATGGGCCTGGCTATTCCTTTTCTGCTTAAGACTCTGAATTCAGACCTGGTAACCCCCCCAAATTATGACCTGACCTCCACCAGCCAACATGACCCAGAGGAGCCCTTCCAAGCAACATGCTCTGCTTGACAAGGCACAGTCCATTTGTTTGTTGCACCAGAGACAGAGAAGGGAAGTGAATATGACCCCAGAGTAAGATCCCCACACAAAGGAGAAGACATCTCCAACCAATTAATGGCTCTAATTAATATTTAACAACTTTATATTACAGGTCTATTTACTCTAATCAACCCTAAATGGTGCCTGGGAAAAAAAAAAAAAAAGAAAGAAAGAAATACTAAAAATAGCAAACAGGGTTGTGAATCCCAAATAAGTATCTCTTCCCAAAGGAAAATAAAAACTAAATTTAAAAAATGTACAGAGCTTGTCTACAACATGCAGTACCAGAACGGACACTTACATCAGCACTTCAAGGGAAATCAGGAGCACACTTTTGAGCAAATCTCCCTCATCATGCTTCAGTTCACATCACACAGTGGACTCAGAATGCATGGTCTGGGTTCCCTTGGGGTGAAATTAATCCAGAAATGGGCTTCAGGAATACATACAGTGTGGACACCTGGCCCTCAACACCAACTCTTTTTTACTCTAGGTTTGCTCCAACTGGGCTGCATTCACTTATTAAAGTAGATGGAGAAATAAGCAGTTCTGTCTGAACCAGTACATACAACCAGGCACAGATACTGGCAAGATCTAGCAAGTAGCAAAATCCCAGTTATGCGCCCCATGTCTAAATTAATCATCCTTGCTTCTCAGTGCTACAGCTCCAGTGTCATTTTACTGTCCCTTCACCACTGGAGTGATTTTCATGGTAAATACCTCAAAAATCTTCATATTACAATGCTTTATTGCACTGGATAGGCATATCTACAGGTCTCAGAGAGAAAGCCTGTGCCTTTATGTTTGGTTTTTAATGCTGTCCAACAACTCTGCTCACAGCCAGTATGACGCCTTTTTTGGATCTTCCTCAACTAAATTCCCCAAGGCACTGCATAGAGAACTTTGGTATTTACATTGGATTTTGCAGATTCTAACAACAGAAGATTTGGGTGCAATACTTTCCATTTTAATGATACCAAAGTCCCTCCTGCAGATCCAGCCTGTCTCTGCTTTCTTTGTTGGATTTTTTTTCCTATAAAAGGTTTAGGCCAGTGTCTTATGACAAGTCTTTAATACTGTTGTTGCTGTTATTATTATTTATTGAGTGATATAATAAATGGAAAGACACTTTGTAATTGAGATTGCTTCTAACCAGCTGTGATTAAAAGACAGATCCATGTATGTATTTCCAGCGATTTAAAATCTAAGCAGAAATAGGGGTAAGTGGACTATGACCCCTTCATGAAGATGAGCTCTTCATCTGACTTTATGCAAACTAGTAATACCATACTTGCAACAGTTAGTTTATGTTTTGCTAAGGTATTTATTCACCTTTTAATTTACGTGCAATAATTAGGTTTCTGGAATAGGAGATGAAACCAGTTTGGGAATCTTCTGCATCTTCATTACTGCTGAGAATAAAATGAAGCTATTTTTTTCTCATTCACCATATGAAAATGGCAATGTAACACAATGTCTACTTCATCTGGACTAACAGATACAATAATACTCTTTAAACCAAGAACAGTAAACTGTAGACAAGTAAATCACTTGATAAATTGTAAATTTAGAAATTAAAAAACAATGAAAGTGGAAATGGGAACCCCAACAACTTATCGGCGACTACTAGGATTGAAAAAATGTTTTGCCAGAGGGAAACGGGAAAACAGCAAGTAAGTCTTATCTACGGTGGTGTAATTTCCTTACTGTCTGGAAAAAATAAAAGGTTAACAAATTAAATTATTTTGATTATGTATCCTCAACCATTCAGTTCTCCTTTAACTGATGGAAATTCAAATTACTGTGATTGATGCCCACAGCTGTACAAATGTAAAATTTGGGCAATGGCAAGATCAAGATGCAGAATGAAAAGGTTCCAATATTTAATTTTAAAATGTACTATTTCAGCCTTATGGGTTTTACCTTCCCATATATATATTCTTATGTTTTGTACATATGCATTCAGATAAGGAAAGCAGATAATAATATATAACACAGTAAATTCTCCTAAGGCCACTGAGAATATAGTTCACATGTCTTGCATTTCCTCCTACCAAAGACAGTAGAAATTTTCCTACTGGCCTCAAGGACAGCAGCATCAAGCTTACCAAATACTATCTGCAGATATGAGGGTTCTTCAAGGAAAGAACAAACCCAGGAAAGGGATTTGAAATCTCATTTCGTAAGTGCCAAGATGAATGCTACAGACTAAAATCAGTTTTCAGCCTGGTGCCTTAACACACCTCTGTAGGCTATATTGCATTATAATTTTTTCAAGCATGTATTAATACAAAGTAAGTCCTACCTTTTAAAGTTTCCATAATGAACTTTTTGAGATAGTAAATATATTTGGCATCATCTTTCTTGGTTGTACCAGAAACGAACCAGCTGTTCTCCACAATGAATATTTGGGGGTTGTTATATTCAATGTTTATCCAGTAAAGGAGCTGCCTCAGGCTTATTGATTCCAACTGCTGGAATTTCATGTGGGAGTCCAAAAGCTGGAAACTCAGGGTAGCTCCAAAAGAAAGAGCAAAGAAGTCTGCTGTTCCCTTGATATACTTCTTCTCAGCCTCACTGAATCCAGGCAACAGAGATGAGAGGTTGCTCCTCATGCTCTCTGGATAGTCACCATCAATAAATATGGGCTTAGCAAACCAGCCAAGCACAAAATCAAGGGATTTTTGGCATTCTTTTATGTTCTTTTCAGTCATACGCTGGGGTTTTATCCAGTGGGAGCTAAGGGCAATGGACACTTTTCCTCTTTGAGCTGGACGAAAATGGTCATTGTAGAGATGCCAGACCTTAGCATGGGCCTGTTGAAAAGAAAGGCTATAATTAATGGACCCAAAAATCCATTTTAAGTAACACAATTATTCTCAAGTACTGGGGCTCAGTCTTATTAATTCATCAATAGTTTACAATACCTAAATTACTTCTTAATACCATATTAGTACCATTTATCAACCAGAAATTACTATTTGGTTGGGGAAAAGAGCATCTCAGTTTTCCATAAGATACTATTACAAGCATTGAACACTCTTCTGGCTTTATTAACTTATATTACTGAGTTCAGACATACTGCCAGTATTTACAAAAATGAAAATGCATTTAACCAAACATGTTTCAAAAAAGGTTTTCATGATAGTAATATCACTTCATCTTTAGATTCATGGATATATAAAAAAAGAACCGTAAAAAACTGCCCAAAACTCTGAAACAATACAAAACAAAGAAACACCTTTGAACTTAATGCTCTTTGAATCAGAATACAAAACACAGGAATATACAACTACCTATCTGGGCTTTAGAAAGTCTGGTGGAAAAAAAATTGCCAGGTCCTGAAAAATTATTCCAATAATTCCATTTAATCTATTAAAATGTACTATTTACACCTAGCATCAGAATTTAAGCACTCATCTTGGTAAAATTTTATCTTTTACTGTAAGAACATATTTTGTACAAAATTTCTTTCCTGAGATCTTTCTTGAGATCTTTCCTGAGATCTTTTCCTGAGATGTCAGTTATAACAGTCTCTTGATGTTCCCTTTAAATGCTAAATATTAAGTTCCTGAAGCCTTGCATTATCTTCAGGCGTCACCTTCAAGCTCTTTAACCACTCTCACTGCTCTCCTCTGATTCTCTTCCAATTTGTCATCATCTGTCTTCCAACTACAGAAGCAGAACTGGGCATAATATGCCAGTGGCAGTCTTGCCAGCAGTAAAATCAGAGACAATTTACCATACTACTTCTGCTCATGTGGCCACAGAATTACAGTGTGAGCATATGCACATCTAAACAACCATCTCTCCAGAGCCCTTCACCATCTAAAACATACCTTTTCTTTGAACCTAGCTTATCAAAGAATGTTGACTGTTTTGTGAATCCATATTCAATCTTTTGTAATCTATACATTAGTAGAAATTGTCTTTTTTTTTCCTAGGTCATTGATAAAAAGGGAAAAATATGAGATTTGACAACACAAAGGTGGGAGAGTGGCCAATACAACAGAGTTCTCTATAACCCTCCAGAAGGACCTTAAGAGGCTGAAGAGATGCAGAGAACAACTGCCTGAAGTTCCAGAAAGGCAAATACAGGGTCCTGCACCAAATAACCCTATGTCTCAGGACATGCTGGGGGAAATCTCCTGGAAAGCAGCTCTGCAGAGCAGGACCTGGGGGTCCTGGTGGACAACAAGGTGCCCCTGAGCCAGCAGTGCCCACCTCACCATTGTCTTTAAGTATCTAAAGGAGAGTGCCAAGAGAATGGATCCAGGCTCTGCTCAGCAGTGCTGAGCAATAGGACAAGAGGCAATAGGCAGAAATTGATGCACAGGAAGTTCCACCTGAATACAAGGAAGAATTTTTTTACTGTACAGATCACCAAGCACTGGAATAGACTGCCCAGAGGGGTTGTGGAGTTTCTCTCACTGGAGATATTCAAGAACTGTCTGGTTGCAATTCTGTGTAATGGGATCCAGCATGATCCTGCTTGAGCGGGGAGACTGGACCTGATGAACCACTGTGATCCCTCCTTGCCTGATACATCCCGTGATTCTGTAATTCTGAGATCCACTCATTTGAATAAAAACCTACCTAATAACTCCACTAACAGTTTACATTTGTATTTTGAGACTCATCACTCAGTATCCATTCATATGTGCTGTGATGACATGAACCTCCACCCTCACCATACAGAGTCGCCAATCAAATGAACATATATCAAAATGTCACATGCATTTTTAGCCTTCCCTGAAATACAAATAATATAGAAACCCTTATAATTCCACTCCATGCAGTTGGCATGTTGGCAAATTTTATAATTAATTTATTGATAGCTGCTGTTCAGAGTTTTATTTTCATACACTCTTACCATTTAAGCTTTGAAGTACAATCACTTCCAGGTGTCAGCATTACTAGGAATATAATTTTTGACATCAACATTGTTAATTACCCAGAAAAACAGCAAATTCTACCATTTTACTGCTCTAGCAGAATTTTAATTATCATTGCTGAGAGAAAAACCACTGGGAGTAAAGCACAACTAAAGGCAAGATCAACGATCAAGGCTCAATTCAGCAGCCCCCATACAGAAACCTGCTGCCTTTGAGTCATTGTAGGGTATATAAAACATCTGCAAAGATCTGACACAGGCCCTACAAGAGACTAGAGCCACACCCTTTCAGAGTGGTCACCAAAAGCCAAACAGAAGAATCTCAGAAACTGTGAATCACAGTCCACACCTATGTGCATCTAAATGTGTATCTAAATCAAGCTCTGAGTTGCAGACTTCAGTGTAGATGTTCTCATTTATAATACATCAATAACTCCAATAAACATGATGGAGCCTGACCATCTGTCCGTATTAATATAATGGGTTTTGACGCTTGTGAGAAACTATAATAACAACTTCAAAATCTCATGCCAAAAATGAGAGCTGACCTAAGTACAGACTTTATTTTACTTCACACTGAAGCTCTGTTATGCTCAGGAAAAAACAAAAGACATTACACATCAGGATCAACATCCAAAACTTAAAATACGATTTTTAAAATGCCATTGGGAACAAATTTGTCACCACTTGCAACTCACATTTGCACACCCAAATTTTCTCTTATAAAGGGGTTGTATATTTTTCCTCTGTTGGACGTGACTCATCTCCAGTTTACCATCTCAAATGTTAAGATACCACCGTGTACACTCTCAAACACGTAATTTCATCTATGTCATCTTAATTTGCAAGTATGCTGCCCAGCAACAGAACACCTTGAGGACTGTGGCCCCCAGAACTCTCTGCCCTCCCTGTTTCCTGTCAGTGGAGAGAGATCTTCCAGCATTTTACTAGCTTTGGATCTACCATGAAGAAAGGAGGAAGAGAATTCTACAGATTATCCCTCTACAAGCATAATGAGGTGCTGTTTACTCTCTCACTGCAATGAAAAAAGATGAAGTGTAGCAATGTGGGATCATCTCACTCAACTTTACTTTCTAAGTTCCCTGGTCTGCCTCTACAGAAAATGAGAAGACTGTTGCCTAAGATATGAAGTGTGAGTCACTCTTTGCGAGTCCATCTCTCTCCACTGATGACAGACAAAACCCGTTACTCAGTTTAGACAGGACATATTCTATAGGAAGATGAAAGGTGGCAAGAAGAAGCTCACTTAAGTGCCTGCCCTCTGGAGTGTGCATGAAGCAGAATTGTATTATTTCAATTTAAAAAATGCTAAACGTAGAAAACAGTGCATTAAAGTCCCCTGCAGATGAAGACTAATGAAACAGTCAAAAACAGCATAGAAATAAAGCTGGAAGAAGCCAGTGACAAAGCAGAGCGCCTATATGGAAATTTGGAACAGAATTCATTTGACTAAAATTAGGTGGTTAATACCGTTTTAGAGACTTCAGAGCAAACTGGACTTCCAGCCCAGATTCCAGCCAGTTTCAGAAAGCTGTGAGTCTCCCAATAAACCCTAAATCACATCTCTTATCTCCACAGAGACACCTGAGGTACTGCAGAACACATCAAATAATAATTTGCACCCACAGCTATCTTCAGGCAAATGAATTCTATTTCTAGGGTAGGATTCCTTTTGAGCTGAAGACACCTTATATTTCACTGTCCACATGTGAGCCCAAGCTCCCACTACAGCCAGTGGAGATTTCTGGCTCCACCAGCTGCCTTAATACAGGCAACTAGTTGCCACCCCAGCATAATAAAGACTCAGGCACACCTGCCATTTCCATGCAGAAATGGAGACCTGAATAGCCTGGAAAGTATCAAACACATTTCTAAGGCAGGAAAAAAAAAAAGCCTGCAATGTCATAGCATGGGCCAGGTCCTACCAAAGTCCTGCAGTGATAGTCCTGAAGTAATTCAACACAGGCACACAAGCTTCATAATCTGACAAAGTCCTACTGTGTCAGAGATTGTCCACTCTACGGCAGGACAGACCTATACACTCTGAATCACTACGTGAAGACAATGTAGTAATACTAAGACATTTGTTTGCCTGACTACTCCTCTAAGTTCCATGATCATTAAGATCTTCCTGAATCTGGCACTGATATGGATTATTCTCCAAGTTCTCAGTATTTATATCTATCATGATGCACAGCCTTCACAAGAGCAAATCAAGAATTTTAATTGGAACATCACAATTCCATAATTTATGTTCACTCCTCCAGAACAAGTCTTCTTAATTTTAAGTTCTGTGTCTTCTGAACCAGTAGTAACACCATTCATTTCACAAATAAATTGCACTAATACCTTGTTTTCCACACTCAGATGAATTCTCTTGTTTTAACTGTCTACTTGCATATTAATGAAACTGAATTGGAAAGTTTACTGTACTTGGCACTGGTGAGGTGACACCTCAAATCCTGTGTTACAGTTCTGGTCCCCTCACTACAAGGACACTGAGGTGCTGGAGTGTGTCCACAGAAGGGCAAGGGAGCTTGCAGAGGGTCTGGAGCCCAAGTCTGATGAGGAGCAACTGAAGGAGCTGTTTAGCCTGGAGAAACTGAGGGACAGGGAGAACCTTACATTTCATTACAACCACCTAAAACCAGGGTGTAGCCAGATGGGGGTCAGTCTCTTCTCCCATGTAGCAAGTGACAGGACAATAGGAAATGGTCTCAAGTTGCACCAGGGCAGGTTTAGATTGGATAGTGGGAAAAATTTTGTCACTGAAAGAAAGAGTTGTCAAGCCCTGCCACAGGCTGCCCAGAGAGGATGATTCTTCCCAAGTTAAATGATTCTATGATTCTATGATTTAGCAATACAAAGACAAGAGTTAATTGGAAAAGGTGTACAAAGAGGTTTTGATTAGTAGAAACTGGGATTATATACTTCCAACAAAGACATCATTATTCAGTTCCACATCAAAAGCCCTTCCAAAATGGAAATAAATATTTGAATGACATGGGGGAACCTAGTATGTACTAGTCACAATGGGCCTTGTACCTGGAAGGGGAAAATGTTTTTTTTCACCCATATCATCAAAATTAAGTATTTTCATCAAAAGCTACAACAAAAGGATGACATTAAATATAAGTTTCACCCTTAGATACTAAGTCGCTTTTACCCACACAGTCTTTGGGCAAACATTCTCTTTCACAATCAAACTATATTCTTAATACTGAGTAACAGATGCAGGTATGTAGAAATTGCTTATGGTTTTTCCCATATTTCAAAACTAGTAAAATAACATCTTCATATATGCAGCACAGGACTTTTTTATGTATAGTTATATAGTTACTCAGTTTTCCCCAATTATTCCTTCCCAAATATGTAGTGTTCCAGTTTTACTTCTACAATCTGTTAGCAAACATTATCACAGATGATAATTTCAAATAATTTAGTATTTTTGACCAATGTCAACAACCTTGTAATAGAATTAGGCTATGTAAATGGTACATAGAACACCAAATGAACTTTTTTTCAGTCTACAAGCACTCCATGTAAAATTTGCTAGAATTACAGCTCTAAGTATTGACCACATGTCTGAACTACACCCTTTGTTCCACTTCCTTGCTCAATAACCATTAGCCACTGTTTTTTATACTGTGCTGGTCACTGGAACATGAACATGAATGAATTTATGGCAGCCACAAATTAGGCACAAAGCAATACCATTCCCATTTTAAGAATTGGAAAGAGAGATATTAAAATATACACAGAAAAAGACAAATTAAACCAGATACCCCAAGTTGTAGATCAGTATTAACACCAGAAAAAGTGCCTCTGTTTAATGTGATAGGTCTACAAAAAAAAAAAAAAAAAACAACCCAAAAAAGCATTACATATTTTTCTGAAGTCACAGTGGCTAGATAGAACACCATTTTTCCTCATCATAAGCAAAACAGAGCTTTGCTATCATGAGAATAAAAGAGAGAAGGCAGCCTGAAAGCATGAAGCTAAGCCACAGGCATCAGGATGCATTGCAGGTACTCCAAAAATATTAACGTAAGGGGAAAAAAACCAACCTGAAAGATAAGAAAGCCAGTAAGAGTTATTTTTACACTTTGCTATCGAATTTTAGAGCAGATGAAAGTCTTGGAAGGATTTTACTTTCACACACTGTATGCACAGCCACAATGAACATTATCAGAGTTAGATATGCAGCAGGGAGACACAGTGACCACAGCATGATGGAAAGAAACCAAAACCCCTTGATCCCACTGTGTCAGGTGGCTGCTGCAGGAAACTTCTTTGAAGTACAGAAAGCAAAGATGTCATGGCACAAGCCCTGAGTTAAACCTCTCTCAGGCTCACCTTGCTTTGAAAGGCCACCCACTGGACCAGCACCCTGTGGCATGGCAGCCAGAGAGAAGGCAGCTGGACTGCACAGAGCACTCTGCAAACCCCATCGGCACCATTGGAGGCTGTGCAAACACAGGACACACCCTTTGGCAGGGACTCTACTCATCCCACTTTTGCCATCACCTGCATCTGAAGCACTCCTCATGCAGTGCAGGCAGGGACACCTTTGGGCCACAACTCACTGAAGCCATTTTTAATGCCCAGACGAGTAAGTGAGATGAAAAAGTACCTGTTGCACTCCACTCACCACAGGCTGGCACAACCACTGAAGTCGACATCCTGTCCAAATAAACTAAAGCAACAAGAGACAAGTGGGCTGGAAAAGCAGTTTCAAGTCTCACGAGATGCAAACAGTCTCTGAAAATATAAAGGTCATCTGGAAAAGAATTAAGCAGCATTTGACTTTGTGGAGCAATGGGAGACAAGATAAAAATAGCTTTATTTCTGACAACAAGTGCTTCTGAGACACTTGATGTGTTTAATCATTTTCCTTTACCTCTGACAGAAAAGATTAATTACGGAACTGCACCAAAATAGTTCAAGGAATGTTGTGACCCATGTGAATATTAAAGATATGAGAGATTCTTAAACAGAGTACAAAAAGAAGATAAAAGTACAAAGCAGTACTCTTGAGTGATTTAGAGACAATTGTGCAGTACTGAACTAAAATAGTCACTGATAAAAGACTTGAAATCTGGGACACAGTGCTCAGGCAGTATTTAGGGGAAGACCAAGATAAAATCATTGCCATCAAAATTGCTTCAGGCCTGCTGGAGATACATAAACATACAAAAGCTCCAGTACTGAGAATGACCTGCAAAGTCCTCTACCAAAACATGAACCTCTTGGAAGACAGGCCAGGCTCCAATCATCATGATGATACTCCAATACACAAAATATAGATAAAAGGGAAAACACATGAAGAACTTAATTGTAATCCAGAAAAGCAAGCACACAGAACTGCCCAAGCTGAAGTAAAGAGCACAAACAAAGACAACAGCACTTTGCAGGAGCTGGTATTTGTCAGACACGTGAACAAGGAGGATAAAAAAGATCACCATGACTTTGGAGAAACTCATAATGGGAATGATGGTAACAGTTACAACTGAATACATCATGAGCCAGGAAAAATAATGGAACACTAGTGGATTTTAAGCCGCATTCTGGTTGGAAAGAATGATGCTAGAATCAGCAGTGAGCAAAAATGTTAAGCATATAAAATTCTCATAAAACTCACATAAAACTGATACATCAAAACACTGATAGAATATATAAAAGTGATAAAGCAATGCCCAGTCAGATCACTGAGAGTAAATGAATGCTAAAACCTGAAACTCCCAGTCTTTGCAATAGTACTGTCAAGGAGAAGGCATCCATTAAGACTTCAAACATGTGATTTCACAAAGGTTTGTACAAACTGGATGGAAAGAGTAAATACCAGCAGAGGATGAAGAAGACGACTGCCCACAGAAGCTCTCAAACTACAGAACACAGCTTCAGAAGCCAAAGCCCCAGGATTCACAACTTTCCTTGTGCTAAGGCAGAAGCCAAAGGAGAAGATTGTTGCCCTCCAAAGCAATAGTGAGGAGAACAACCAAAGTAGCACACATAATCTTTAGTGACATCAGTCTTAAAAAAAAAGAAACTACTTTTGGTTAAATGCAGAATTAAAATAACTAAATAAACATAAAAAGCAAATGTTGCCAATACCTTTAAGGGTAAAAATTCTGGAAGAGGTGCCTAATGTCAAGCACGTCTGTTTGATGCATCACCTGATTTTCTGGTAGATGCATATAGGGAAACCAAATACTTATCTGTTCATATTCGGCCCCTCAACACACCTCTCTAAATTTGCTAAGCCAGGTTTTTCATAGGAAGAAATAATGTACTTCTGATGGTTTAGTGGAAGCACGTGAAGAAAACTGCTTTGAAAATCTGAGTGGTTAGCAGAAGCTAAACAAACAAGATAGTGTATTAGAAAGAAAAATTTTCTTAGCAAGTGAAAAGAGGTAAACACATAAGATTAAAGTCCATCATCAATATGTGTACCTGACAGATAAGGAAGTGACAAAAAGATTTTAGCTTGCTGGACGTAATCTAACTAGCTAAACCAAAAACCCGGCCTGGAAGAAATTCCTACAGTTTGGCAGGAATATTATAGGATACAGAAACCAGGTTACTCATTACCACCATCCCTGCATTTAAAGAACCCAGAATAGATGCTCTGGTGTTAATAATTAACCCTGAATCTTATCTTGGTCATATCAGTAGATTAAAAATAAATCGACCCTACTGCTTCTGGAGAGGTACTGGAACGTTTTGAGTGCGACTTAAGGCTCCCAAAAGACAGACAGAAAGAAATCCCTGTCATGCTATTATTACAAGAACATCAAATTATACTGGATTTGGAAAGTCCGTGTTCATAGAGTTGGGAAAGGCTGACAGAGGTGCATGAATCTGCTGCCCTAAAAGCTCCAGAAGTTCAACTAGAGATGAATAGGTAGAGGCATTTCCCTAATCAGTCTCAAAAGAAATTAGACCGCAGGAGTATGGCAAAGTGTTTGAGTCCAGACCATCAACCACAGAAGCAGTAAAAAAATCCCCAAACCACAGAAAAAAGCTTACTGGAGTAACAAATAATTGCATGAAGATGACGCATTTCCGATGCTCCAATCTGGCCTATCATAAAAGCAGACAGCAGGATTTACTGGGTAATGGTTGGATTTTGAGCAATTAATTCTGTTACACCATAAACCACACCTGTTGTAGGAAAAAATGCCAGTCTGGCAGAACAGATTTAGCATATGCTGTCTTTGGGATTTTGTTATGAGGGCAATGATTTCCCCCTACATTTGCAGGGCAGCAAAACCATTCTAGAAGCATCGACTGCCCCAGGATTCCACTGTGCTCTAGCTTTATGCAATATTCATATCAACCAAGCATGGAAACATTTATCAGAGGCTGATCAAATCCATGTAATTTCACGAACAGATGATGTATTAACCTACAGTCAGACTCAAACACCACTGAAAGAGTGAATTATACAAATATAAGCCATAACTTTGGAGCTGTTCACTTCTAAGTGAACTGATGAACAGGTCAAGTGGTACACTAAAGAGAAAAATATTTAGGAATAGACTAATGACCTTAGAAATGAATGAGAAAAATTAATAAGAAGCTCCTTGCTCTGCAAGTTCACATAAATTGCAATCTTTTGCAAGTTTTATTCTTCCCCAGGATTCTGTATTGGTGTTTGCAGATATGATTAAGCCTTTAACCAAGTTTTTAGAGAAGGTGCAGGAATGGGAGTGGAGATCAGGACAAAACCTGACCTCAGCAGCATTCAAAAAGGCTGGCGTAAGTAGCCACACTGGGGATGATGTTCCAGCATGGCCACTTCATTTGCACTTTGTTACCTTCTCCAGAAGCAGTAGAGGTTGTGTTATTGCAAAACCAAAGGAAGTCAGTCAGTTCACTGTACAAAATGAGCACATGGTACTCCTGGGAGACTTAATGCAGTGACTCAGAAACTACAGAGTGGGTGAAAGGTGCAGTTACCAAGCTCAGCACATTTAAGTGCATGAACACTGTGGGCTCAGCAGAAGAGTGAACTACAAGAATAGGTGGTCTCCAGAGCATATCATGGGGATCTCATCCAATTTATTCACAAGAGTCATCACTTCAAAGAGGCTAGAGCAGGAGAAAGGTAGCTCCCTCTGGGAGAAGATATTAAGCAACTGCTAAAGAATTTTTTAATGTGTATTACAAGAAATGTTTCTAGGAGGTAAACTAGACCCTCTTTCTTTTCAGCACTCAAAGATATCAGTTCCATGGCTGCAAATATAAAATGAAAGATCCTTGATCAGTTTCACAACAGACCAATACTGCAGTGCCCAGGTACATCAAATGGCTTCAGAATGTATTTCCAGATAAATGTGATGGTGGTTGGCTTTTCCTATTTTAAATTCCTATGTGAGAAAGAAACAACCAGTGGACATCAACAGTAAAGGAAGTGGAAGTGTCTCCATCAGTGGAGGGTACTAATGAGTAATATGAAGGCATTTAGCTCAACATAGTTGTCATAGGAATTGCAAATTTAGTCATCATATATGGAACCAATATATTAGAACAGAGCTCTGTGCTATAATATAGGCAAATGAAAACTAGAATGAAGGAGACTTGCTAGAAGCAATTGCTGCAAAATTATTTTTAAACCAAACATTTGGATTGTTCATGCCCAAACCTAGTTCAGTCACTTACATGATAATCTGTGCTTACTCTGCTATAAGCTTGGCCACTAAATTTAACCATTCTGAGATGAGAACTATGCATCAATGACAACAGGCTATGGAATAAGATGGAATGTCCTATTCAGCCCTCTAGATGGATGTAGAAAGCAGCACATCAGGATAAGCAATATAAATTGAAGGTACCACTTTTCAATTTTCAGAAAACTGTTCAGATTACAATTTGACTAGATGTGAATATGCAATTCTTCCTTCTTTTTCCAGTCAGTCTGCAACTGTTTCTGTCAGATCCAGCTGTGTTTCTATGCATACTTGATAAAAAGCAACCACTACAGGCTTATCTCATTGTGTGTAACCTGCCTGAAATGTTCTGGCTTGGGCACATGTAACAGAAATGACTGAAGTGTGTGATTTCAACTATACACTTTTAAAAGGAATGCTCAATTGCAAACTCACTGAAAATGTACAGTAAATTAACTTTTGGAGTAGCTTTTGTGTCAACTCAGATCCCACAGAGAACCTGCCTAACCAGGGCCTGCTGCTACAAAAGAGTATGGGTCATCTGCAGATCTCTGTCAAACTTGTGAGCCAGTGCAAATATGAGAATTCCACAACACAAATGACAGCAGGTACCTGTCCTCCAGCCACTGAATCCCAGCCCTATGAAGAAGAAAGCAGCTCCCAACCCTGACAAATGGCATTAGTAGTCAGAAGAGTTAATGTCCATGTGTGACCTAAGATTCAGTTGCTCAAAGAGAGCCATCCCAGTACCTTTTGGGATGTTCTGGATTATCAAGATATCTGCACAACATACGACCTCTGAAAAACCTGTGTCTTTTGGATTGGCAACTGGAGGCAAGACAAGATACTCTAGGCATCTCAAATGGTACACATTTATTATATGTGCCACTTCTTTCATCCTAGTGGCTTCTAAAGAGGTAGCCTTGTGAATGCATGAAGTTCTGACAGTGAGAAGGACATATAATCTTGAACTATATATAAGAATGAATCGAAATTCTGAAAGGATTCAGGAAAACCAAGAGGATCTAAGTAAGACTTTTTCACTCCAGAAGTTTTAAACCAGCACCAATCCCTGAAAGGCTGACAAGATTAATCATAGGACCCTGCAGATGGACAAGTCAAGCAGAACTGAATGACTCGTAATTTGTGGTCGGGATATCTCAGCGGTCTGTCCGTCTTTGCACCAGCACAGTGAACCACAGGGCTAACTGTCAAGCTTTAATTAATACAGTGGTTATTATTAGCTGTAATTCTTCCTTAATGTTATTGCTTCCACTAAGCTAGGCTATGAAAGAAAGATCTGGGAAACGATAGGAGGAATTCAAGCTGGTTACTCAGCAAACTCACATCTTGTCAGTGGGGACACAGTCACTGGAGGAAACAGACTTTAGTCAGACATATTTATTTTGAGGAATCACTACACTCCTCAGCAGCCACCAACAAGATAAAGAGCACCTATTCCTATCAAATATCAGAAGAGGAAAGAGAAATTCCAGTGCAAGGGCAAGAAAATGATTCACTGGGAGAAGTGAAACTCTTGGGGTACCAGTTTTTTAAATTAGAGCAACAACATGAATCAAGAGACAGAAGACAAAATGGGGCACCCAGTTTTAGACTGGAAACAAACTCCTGAATCTTTGCATTTCTTCAGCAGCAAGGATGATTTATATGTATTTATCCAGTTTTTTCTACAAGCTTTTGACTATACTGCAGTCACAGATTAAACTGGATTCAATTTATACCTCCTTTGATTTAGGAAATGCATTTAGAACCTCATCCAAAGCATGCTGAAACCATGAAAATACACTTTTGAGGTATGAATAAGTCCCTTTATGTCTGTTTCTAAACACATGTTTAATGGTAGATATAAAATTGCTTTACTGCAGAGATGAGTGTTAACTCAAAACTGTGCACATAAAAGTTCCCCTGCTTTACTCTTGTAGCCAGCAAACAGAATAAGAATCACCATTTCTAGAAAAAGCTGGATTCTTGTAGAACAGATAACTACATCAAACTAAAAGTATTTAAAATTAAATATCTAATTCTTGCTTTATGAACAAAATCTTCATATTGTTGATTACCTGTTGAAATTAAACTGTTTCACCTGTTTGAATACAAAGAATCTAACTTGTCTGGATGACGTAACAGTGAGTAGATGTTTAAATGTTGTTGATAAGATCCTGAATGTTAAAAATTTATAAAAAAATACCAGCTACAGTTGTTTCTTTTTTCAATCCATATCCCATACTTTTATATTAAGCAATATAGGATAGGGGGGTTTACTACATCAATGTACTGCAATCTCAGCTGTTGCAATGAAGAAAAAAATCACAGTGAAACACCTAAAGCTGCTTTTATCCAGTCCTTAAGAGAAATAAAATAAATTTTAAAAGAAGCTAGAATATAGCAAAGGAAACGGAGGTATGTTGTTAGAGTGACTGCTTAGTCTAAGCCACACAGAAAAGGGGGTGCGCTGGTTGATACATAGTTGAAAATGCTGATTAGCTACTCTTTTTCAGCAATCCTTGTTTTAGCCTCTGTGCTCTCACCACCACTAGACACTAGTGTGGTGTACTAGACGCTTTCTAACCAGAATTAACATCACATTAACAGACTGACGTATTCATAAATATTCTGTCAACTCGATAAATTTTAAACATACTTAGCACATTGAAAGTTTAGACTTTACTCTAGCAGCACAATGAGCACTCCTGGGGGCCTAGCACATGTTGTTTTTTGAAGTGCAACTTAACATATTTCAGTGCCCCCTGACAGTGCACTGTTCTCATTGTTTTTTGGAGATAAAGCAGGTGTCTCTCTTTGATATTGGGGTTTCTTTACATAAGAAACCAACAAAATATTATCTTCCCTTTGGCTAACACTAACACTGTTAAAAAAACAAAATTACTCAGTTGAAGGAATGGGCACAAGGGGAAACCAACAAATTTAATCTTTTGTCTACTACATCAAAGTGCAATACTAAACTTTAAATTGCTCTAGAACAAAGTATAAAGCCAGTGATGACAAGACACTTGTATACATAAATTGAGAATCATCACTGCACTATGAATATAAAAAATGAAATGCATGCATATCTACCTATTTTCATTCCTACTGATTTCAGATATGACTAAATACTTTTTCACTCCCCAGCTATTTTAAATATAGATACAAAAATATAAGGACACATTGAAACCTTAACTTATCAATTAACTCAGAGCTTCAGGTACATTTTTTAAGCAATTTGTCTAAGTTGGCCTTTATTTCTGTATAACCATGGAAATTCTGCCAGTATACTGCAGCATGTAAATATACTATACCAAAATAAAATAATATTTTCAATTATTTAAAGAAAACATTCTGGGAGAAATCCCAGTTTTAATATCAAACCACACTAGAACAATAGAAATGTGAGATCACATAAATCTTGTAGCAGCATCATTCATCCTCCTTTGTCAAGGTACAGAAACTCCAGAAAGTAGCACTGCTCTGCTTCATAGTTACCATGAGAGCAGGTATCTCAGCAGTTTTTAGGAGGCCATGTACAATGTGGAAATTAGGTCAATATCTAATCATGAGACAGATACCTGTCATTTACATATTGCCTGTTTTAAAGAAAGGCAGTTCAAAGGAAAGAATTTGTATAGATGCTTTGGTTCTAAGTAAACTGACCAAAGAGTTATGCAGGTAGAGCAAAAAATTCCAACAGATTTCTGTGAAGACAGCTATTGAAACACTTCCAGAGCCACAGAGGTTTTTGTAAAAGAGGTCAGTGTTTGTTACAGCCCCACTCTCAGACAACAGAATGAACAGCGACAGTTCAGGCTTAAATGCAGAAGGACAGTAAATCCAGCGCCTCAATTTTTTTTTAAATACCCTCTTTTTTAAATACCCTCTTTAATTTTTAGACCAGACCAAGCTCATGTAAGCAACCAGATGACTTAGAGATACTCCAGGCTTGTTAGACGGAAAAGGAGATTAAGTGTACCACTAATACAATATGTAGCCAGTGAATTTCCAGACACAGTACCTACATGTACTTTAGCAAACAGCAGAGCTAGGGACCCAATATCTACAGTAACCCATGGACCAGAAGGTGATGGACAGCTAGATTACACCAGGCGTGCTCCTACAGAGCAGCTTCCAGATTAACTTTATCCAAAACCAACCCAAACTATTTCAGGCTATGAACCATAGTACAGAAATTAGTATTTTTTATCAAAATCAAATAGGAAAATAATCTTGGACTTGGAGAGATCCCATATGGTGCAGTGAGAGCTGGCCCGCTGTTTTATCCTAGAGACAAAGGCTTTCAGTAGCCACAGCTATGCCAACACAACCTTCAATGAGTACGTAGTACAAAGGATATTGAAAAAATGGGTCTAAGACAAGATACATTAAATCAGGCATTAAATCAGGATGACACTTTAGATATTAAGAAATTCACAGGTTATACAGTTTACATGGAATCATGGTTCAATCAATGATGCTAGAGAAAGCAGAGCAGGGGGCAGTGCAGCAATTAACTAGCTGCCCAAACACTACTGAAAAGCAAATTGTTGGCCTGAATTAGAGTGAAGGGCTTGAAGAGCCAGGTGTCTTTGCTGAGATGAGAGGAAAGCAGGAAGGGAGTAAGAATGGCAGGAAGGAAGGAGGGGACTAAGTAGAAGAAATTGCACTGCATTAACTGAACTTTTTCACTGGAAACTCTTTTATACAGGAACACTCTTAGAAAAGAGCTAAGATACTCTCCAAGAGACACATACACAAGTCCTTACTGCCTTACTGGGAGGAAAAATAATCTCTCTAGAAATGAGCATCTGGAAAAAAGCAAGGTTCCACCTATAGCAGTCAAAACCCACTTTCCTCATACTACTGAGAAGGAGGAAAGCAGAGATGTTGGAAATACTGAACATACATCAGGGATTTTATGTACATAATTTGAAACATAAAATAAGAATATTGGGATATGATTTATAGTCAAATACATAAGATGCATTAGATGTTTATTATCAAATGAGTCACTGGACATACTTGGTATACTTTATATATATGTATATACTTTATATATAGATACATACATAGAGGTTATTGCTATTCTGAGAGTATTGCCTCCATAATACCTCCTTGCAGGTGTAACTGTGCTGCAGGAGAAAAGCAGGAATGAAAGCAGAGGCCTTTCACAAGCCCAATCTACTGCAGACCAGGAGTTAGTCCTGTTAATTGTCAATCTTCCTTAGTTCCTACAAGATGGTATTTTCGTTGTGGACCCAACAATGGATGTCACATAAAAGCATGAAACACTCTGAGTAAGACACTGCAAATGCTTTTTTAAATGATACAGTAAAGAGGAGACAATGATAAGTGATATTACCATGTCAGAAAAATTTGGACTTGCAGGGAATTTTAACAGAAATACAAAAAATATCTTACTAAAAAAAAAATCATTACCATATTTATAATCCTGTGTCTACTATCTGCCAGGAATTAGGAAAACTGGATTATAAAATTAGGAAGACCCTCAAGGGTATCAGATCCCATACAGTGCTTCTATGGGCAATATATGACAAAATCCTATTTATAACCTGATCCAGATTTACTTTAACATAGGCTAGGTATTTTGTTCATACTACTCTCTCTGGAAGATGACTACAGAATCACACTTCACAAATGGTATTCTTTTTCCGCTGACTTTCAGGTTGAATTTATTCATGCTCAGTCCAAACACTTGTTCTTGCAGCAAAACTTTCCCTGCACTTAGTTATTTTCCTTCACTTTTTTTTACCACTGATCTATTTATAGACAAAGTATATCCTCTCCTAGTGTTCTTGCTCCGGTAAATAAGTCATATTCTAGTAAGGCAATTCCTCATCTCTGCTGGAAAAATCACCTGATACAGACTAGAAACAAATGTGTCTTTGTCACAGTTGGATTATATTCGCATCTGATGGTCATGCTGTGATCAGCAAGTTCTCTTCTTACCAAAAAAAAAAAAAAAAATTGAGTCTTTCTGTTCCATCTGTTTATTATTTTGATTATCCTTTGCACTGGCACTGTTTCCTCAATTTTAGCTCATGCTCTAAGTAGTGCAATCCTAGCCTGTGCCAAGGCATGGGAGTTAAAATACATTAAGAAGTTCAGCTGTGAACTGCCCTTTGAGACTGATGCTTCTACTTTCAGCACAACTCACTATGACATTTGCTTTAGCTATTTCCTAGCTGCTGCTGAACATTCTCCTCCTTCTCCACTGAAACAGTAACTCTCCATGTGCCACCATTTCAAGGGTCTTACTGAAAATACAGATTGATTACGTTTATCATATTTTCTTTTTCCAGACAATCAGTTATCACAGAAAGCTATCAGATGGGCCTGGCTTGACTTCAGTACTGTAAATTCATAGCATTTTATGTTCATTGCACCTGCAGTTACCAACATTTATCTAATCCTCACCCTCATTAACCTTTCCTGTCTATGAATCCCAGTGCTCAACATGATCAGTTTTCTTGACAGATCTGACAAAAAGCATTTTGGAAGTACAATTTTTTTTAACTCTCTTTTTCCCCACTACCTAATGGCTGTATGTCTTTCCTTGTGCTGTTTTTTTTCTTAGGTGACTGGAAGATATCTATGTTTTGTTTTGCAATAATGAGGTTTTATTTATTCTTAAGACTGGATGCACATTTTTAAATTTTCTCCTCAGCATAGCTAGTAAACTATGTAACTAAATTCCATTACTTGATGTGGGGCTAAGTAACGCCCTTGCAGAAAATAATGGGGCTCCTAAAGGAGAGATATCTGTTTCCAGACAGAAGGAGATTGTGGCATCTAGTATATGTTTACATTTGCATATTGGTTCCAACTACTGGTAAAAAGACTGTAATTTTAAAGGGTTTCTTGTTTGTTTGTTTTTGGGGTTCTTTTTTTTCTTTATGTTTTAAACAATATTTTGCAAGGACTGCCCTCTTTATATTTTGGGAAAAAACCACAAAATGCCTCCAGCAGCCACAGTGGGTCAGCAGCAGATGACTGGAAAAAGGAATGAAGAGTTGCAGGATGGAGCTACTCAATGTCCATGACATCTTACATGGGACACCATGGCTCTTTGCCTGCTCTGGCTTTACAGGACCAAACACATGCTACTGGCCACACTTGCAGGGGGGAACATCAGCTGCTTTCCTGGGTCAGAAGAAAGACTCGGCTCCCTGCCCAGGAAAACCAGGGGAGAGTATGTGATACAGGTCTTCCCCACAGATATGCAGGAGATGCCACATGCATGAAATAGGGGAGACTCAGGCAAAATTTGCATTTGATCCAGATTATATGTCAGAGCTCATTCTCTGAGAAGTCACAGGAACTGAAAGCACCTCAAGCAAATTCTTGAACTAGCCCCTCAGTACTCCCTCCTCTGTCATCTACTGAATCTCTCCACACTAATTAGACTAAAGGTACAAGTCTGTCTACAAAAAGTCTGGGCTTGAGTTTGTCACCACAGGTTTACCTATACTGCACAGATAGAAATGGGAAAATTATTGTATTTTTGGTCATAGAACAAGAGATACCATGCTCACTACTGTCCATTACCTGGTAAAGGAACCTAGGGTGGCAAGCTCAAATGTAGGTTTCTCTGGTGAACACATCCTAAAATTAGCTCAAGCGTGATTGCTATCCCGTGCATTTACTTCCAGAATCTTCAAGGGAGATGGCTCTTCTGCATCTAATAGCAAAGCCCATGCATTGCACTCCTCCCTCTCCACCCAACCATCACAAGCCCTCACAGAGCCGCTGCACAACCCTGGAGCTGCTGGTTCATCACTTCACATTACATAGCCCTATGCAAAAGGATTGCAGGGAGCCAAGGACAACGTAGTCCATGTCTTTACTCGCCAGCTGTGGCGCAGAGCCAAAGTACATACAGCTCCACCCTGGTCAGCCCAGTGGACAACTGCCTCAGAGCTGGAGAACAAGTTCTAGCTGCTCTTCCCTCTGGGATCACTGGGAATGCTGCCAAACCACTTTAAAAGAAGTATCTTTATGCTAAACAATATTTCATAATGGTTACTGGAAAGCTGGCTATTGCAAGGCCAAGCAGATGCCAAACTGTGTCTCAGAGCTGATGCAAACTCTGCCTGGAAGATCAGCACGATGACACTTTTAAACTGTGGGACTGGAGTAATTTTCCATACTACAGCCTCACTCAAAGTAGCAAAATATCCTGCTACTGACAGCTGTAGTGGTGAACTCCAGGTACTTTAACATTGTTTTTTCAGCCGTTGGGCAAGTACCATTTGCTATTGATAATCTTTACAGGTTGAAGACTGTCCCAGCTGTACCCCGAAATTATTTCAATGCTGTACAGGATACACAAAGATGAGTGCAGAGATTCTGCAGGCTCTGATCTCCACCCAGCTCTCCTATGAGCCCCATGAAACCCGGCTGGAGAGCTGGTGGCCAACTGGCACCAAAACAGATCATTCTGTATGGGCCATATCCAGCCTTGGTTAGGCAGTCTGGTCTTCCTTGCATATTGTCCTGTGCTTTCAATCTGGATGACACAAGCTGAAAAAAAAAAAAACCAAAAAACTTGCATTTCTGCCAGACTACTCTTCAGTTAAACCATCCATTTCATAGTCAAAACAAAAGATTTTTTTTTCACTTAGAACTGGTATTTAGCTGTATCCAAACTACCATGTTATGCTATGGTTGCAATAATGTACATTTTTTTTTCAGCATTTTCATCAGCAGTGTCATTCCTCTGGTGCAGAACTGCAGTGCTTTCATTGGCCACATTTCAGAATGACACCCACTGCTTATATACATACATATATATATATATATATATATATATATATATATATATATATGTCTTCTCTATGTATTCTAGTCTTTGAAGATTTTGCAACACAGAATGCTCTGAGCTGGTGCTTTCAAACCTTTGCCCTGATGGTCTAGGATGGTGCTTCCAAACCTTCTGCATAGTTACTGCACAAAACAATAGTGAATTATGCAGGGGTGGGCTCGATAATTAATCTTACTGGAAACATAATGTGGGGACTGAGAATGTACTATTTTCTTACACTTGTACAAGAAAAACAGAAGAGTTAACTACAGCAGGTGTCCAGCCCATCTCATCATCACTGAAGTAGTTCCAGAACACGGTGCTTCAGAGAAAAATCTTCAGCTGCTTGCACCAGTCACTCAAAAATCTGGAACTGCTTCATTATGTAACAAAAAAAAATTAACTCTGCCTGGCAGCTTGTCATTGCTACTGTTTCTATTCTATGTCCAATGTCAATGTTTGTGTTGCAGCAAGCCTCCCTCCCTGACAGTTAACACTTTATTTTGATAAATTACTCTGTTTTTCACATACCAATTAACTGCCTTGTCTCTGTATACCTCCCAGTATAACTTTTTGCCCCTAGACACTCAAATAGCTCACTCAGACATTTCTGTGCAATCTTGGGTCTACACAGGTCCTTCCAGACCCTCCAGGTCCTTTCCTATATTGGGAATGTGTTGCTCCAGTGTACATTTGACCCTTCCTTAATCCTCGCTCTCTTTGTAGTTCAGTCTTTCACACTCACTTCATCCCTACAAACATATCTGCCAGGAGCACTCGCTCAAAGTGAACACTTCCAAAGCAAAAAATAAGAGATACAGGAATCACCAAGCTTAGTTGTCTGCAATACTGTAGCAAGCCTGTAGCCCCAAACACTACACAATAATGGCTATTATATGCTCCCTCCGGGAGAAGCCAAGGCTCCCTTCATAGCACCTTCCACTGCTTACAGGGGACCTACAGGAAAGCTGGAGAGGGACTTTTCACAAGAGCATTAGACAAGGGGGAATGGCTTTAACCTGAAAGAGGGAAGATGAAGATCACATATTCAGGAGAAATTCAAAAGTGGTGAGGCAGTGGAACAGGCTGCCCAGAAAAATTTTGGATGTGCCATTCCTTTGACCAAGGTCAGGCTGAGCAGGGCTTTGAGCAACCTGATCTGGCAGAAGGTGTCCCTTCTCATCTGCACAAGTCTAGAAGATAAGCTGCTGTGGACCCTCTGATTGTTCTCATTCCTTTTCTAGCATGAGCATCCATGACCTTGGGTGCTCCCTCCCCCTTGAGTGTGGGATGTCACATCATGGCAGGGGGTTTGGAACTAGATGATCTTTACAGCTCCTTCCAATACAAACCATCCCATGATTCTGTTGTCCTATGTTCATAGAATTATGAGCTAAAAAGCCAATTCTAAGATATTTAACAACCCATGCCAAATGCTCCAGATGTCATAGCAAGCCACAGGAATAAACCAGGAAAAGCAAAGGTATTACCACAATCCCAAACCCTTGCAACAGAAGGCAAATTATTTAGGTAAAAGAATTTTTTCAGTGGAAGCCTGGGAACCTGGCCACAGCACAGAGAAAGGGAAAAAAGAGGCCTAACAAAAAACTACACTGTTCCTTGACAATTTAAATTCTTTCCTGACCAGAAGTCAACAAAAGCAGCTCCCACAGGCCGGCATCACTATCTAATCCAGACCAATGCTCACCCACTCTGGTTTCTACAGACCTATTCCAAATTAACAGTAATAGAAGAAACATTACTCACCAGAAGAGTCCAGCTTGGGTAAAGTGAGATCTGACTTGGTGTTATTTAGGGTTCCTGCCTTTCATGGCTTACTCCTACAATACTCTTGCTGTAAGCATTTCACCACCAACCAATTTTGAAGCAGTCTCTATTTCATTATCCTAAGCTGAGCTATGGAAAAAGGCTATTTCAGAACTTCCCTGTGTTACAGTTTGCTGGTTCTAATACTCAGAATCAGAATGACTGTGCCAAATTGATGCTGCTTTTATTAGAATTTTCCCCCCTTTTAAGCAACTGCCTCCTTCAAGTACCGCTTTTCTTTTTACCAGAAATAGGAAAGAGGAGCTGGATAAATGACTGAATAATTACAGTTTCAAACAAAAGTGGCACAAGCAGCCCAGTTACAAATATGAGACACTGAGTAACCTCTACAGTGCAAGAATTCTGTCCTGACAGCTCCATTTTATTTCTTTCATCAAAGAATAAAAAGCATCAATCTCCAGCTTCAATAAGTCAGTCATATTGCAGCGGGTTAGACAGCAATTTCACAAGCGTAAACTGACCCAATTTGAAGCAGTGGGCACTCATCCAGTGAAAGAATACAGAAGGCAGAGTGTGAAATGACTGACTGACTCATTGCATCAAAATTATTTTTTTCAGCATCATATTAAAATGGAAAACCAAAAATTTCTACAGCAAAATAAAATTACTGATTTTTATTTCCCCTAGTTCACAACTTTTTCTGGAAAACTGAAGTCTCTCAAATATTTTAGTTTCAATGAATCAGCAAATTCCAATTTTAAAGGTTTTAGATCTTTCAGACTTGCTGTAATGACATTATATTACTTGTGAATTTGGGAGGTATTAGGAAGATTGGAACGAGCTAACTGATATAACGGGGGGTATGAAGAAAAAGGGATTGTTTTTTCCACCAAGCATATAATTAAGATGCAAAACTTCACCTGAATCATATTCCTGCAGCTCTGTTCCCTGTGTGAAATACCCCAATATTCTCTTCTCTCAAAACAAGAGACATGTTCATAGCTGGCAAGGGAAGTACAATGATAAAGTGAGCTCAAGAGCCCCTTCAGTGTATTTCCAAGGTCTTGCATTTCATACGCAGAGATGCTGATTGAATATGGGAATGCACGTTTTCCTCAAGATAAGAGGAATACATCTGTTCAGTTTGTTAATTTACTTAACTATTTGAAAATGACACTGTTCCCCAAAAAGCTAAAGGGAAAATCAATTTTCACTTATTTTCCTTAAGCTCCTTTGAGAAACCCAGATCTAATGTATCATCCCTCTCTTCTTTAGCAGGCTACTTACAGTGTCCCCCACTCACAGTGCTGGTGGCAGTGAGAGGACAGCAAGTGGACACCATAAGCCAAGACAGACTTTGAAGCAGTCCCTATCCTTGTGAAGCACGGTCTGTTATTTCCATAAACCACCAGTCAGCTTCCTCAAAATAATTCACATGACATTTATTTAAAAAAATTAAACAGGGAACAAACAACTCATCCTTGAGGACTCCAGGCAATCTCATTTCACGCTGAGTTTAATTTTTAATGCTAAATACACACATGAAAATGGAGTATTTTCTCATAAACCCAACTCGTGCATTCCTACTCTTGGCCAGTCACCCCCACATCTCACCAGATCCTCATGTGTTATCTGTTTTCCCAATACTCCTCTTTCCTATCACCCCATGTTTTGTTACAACTCTTTTTGGCCTGGATTTTGCCTCCTGGGGGCCTACATAACTGGTCACGGACATTCTGGTGTGGTGATTGCTCTCTCTGCAAGCATCATTTGTACCCAAGTTAACACTGTATTGTGACAGGAAAACAAATGAGGAATTAAATAAGTGTGTTACAAAGAGCATGTCAAAGGTGTCACCACTGTACAGCCAGGTGTCAGCTGAAACTTCTTTTCAACCATAAGGTTAGATTTGTTCAATTGATTTTAAGCAACTTGTTCTTACTTACAAAATTAATTTTCATTAAAAAAATCACCGAGCTGACAATTCAATATTTTTCCAACCTACTTTCTCAAAAGAAAATACATGCTGCATAATTCTACCATTTCCATATATATCTAAGGAACCATAATTAGACTAATTAATCAATAACTATGTTCAACAGTTCCATGCCTGCAGCAAAAAAATTATTTCATTTCTTAAAATGCTAGAAGTTAAACAAACAAACTGAGTAAACTTTGCCCTCAGCTCTGAAAAACAACTGATCCAGTGGAGCTACTACATATTCAAGAGAACAAGAAAAAAGCTGACTGAGAAAAGGCATTGGAAAACCCCTGTGAACTCTTACCAGAATGTGTGACCAGCAGCTACAAGTCTGTCCCCTTCCCCCATGCGACCATTTGAAGTGTTTCCTAGGAGCAGGATCAAAACAGATGCTACTGTCTTCTCAACTGTAAAGCAAATATCTTTTAAAATATAATCCTAATGGTACAAACATTTTCTAGCCTTTAGTAAGATCATTAAGCTGATAAACCTACAAAAGGATACCTTGGGTTGACTTTTGGACTCACAAAATTGCAAGGCACTTCCATAGGATAGTCTCTCCGAGCCAATTTTGAACCATTCAGCTGTCTTTAGAGTTGTGACTGAAAACAAAAATCGAATCTTAGCTGTCAGCATGAGAGCTAATGTGCAAGTAACAAACTGATCATGTGCAGACTGAAGTGACAGTCCCCTGGCAATATGCATGGCCCCCTGTCAGCTCCCCACATTGCTGAAGATTGTGTTGCAGGGTGTCTTGCAGCATTCCCCAGCCTTTCAGCCCCAGGCTGACCAGATCCTGAGATGGGTAAAAGCCCCTGTGCTTTCCATCATGCAGATGTCACAGAGATCCAGCTGTCAGATGGCACTGGAACCACCTGTGGCCCCAGTCTCTCAGTTCCTGTATCAACTGTTGTAAACAGCATCTGCAAAGATTTCAGTAACTGGGAGAATTTAGAATATGAGTTGGGTTTTTTTTAGAATCAAAACAACATTAAGCTTTAAACTTTTTCAAGTTTTCATAATACAAAAGTCTATCTCTTCTCAAACTAAACATACATAAAGATGACACAACACAAATGGGCATCAATGTGGCCAAATCCAGATATTCTCGAAGAAGAAGGAACTTATTTCAGTGTGCATCTCAAAGGACCCTCCCTGACAAATCTCCAGGCATACACACCACAAACTTAACAGTCCAGGCTTCTTATGAGAGTTTTGTGCTCTCAGATTAGAGCTGAAGCTACAGCAAGCCAGAAGCTGCCATCAATGATCGACTAAACAAACTGTTTACTGTTACTATAGACTGCATTTTGTTCTTTACATTTAATGATGTTCTTGGATTTAGCCCATGCCTTATATCATTCTGTTAAGAATTTTGCAAAGCAAAGAGGAAGATATCATATTTACTGCTATTGTCACCTCCACTGCCACCAAAGGCACCAAGTCAATTTTCCCAAACTGCACTGTCTTATAAGATTTTTGTTCCTACCATTAATACTGAAAGGCCATTCCAGCAGCTTTCTTCCAAAGCTATCCATGACTTCTAAGAGTCAATCTAACTGTATTTATATCCTTTTGTGTGTGTATGCATATGGTTTTTAATCCTCAATTTTCTTCCTGTCATTAATATTTATGTCTAGGAGTATTTACAGAGAGCAACAGTATGAGTCTAATTCCTTCCCTTCTTTAAGATCATTAATCTTCTACTCATCCCATTTTACCAAAGGCTCCAGTCTCTTGCCATGGCCAGTTATCCCTTTCTCCTTTTGTATGTATTCTTTCCTCTTGACAACTCACCTTCTCCTTCTGCTGACAAATTTTCTCTCATATGAAATAATTCAGTTGTTCTCCAGAAGCCAGTCTCTTCTTTCATGGTCATATCCAATAAGTCACCTTCTCCTTGAGAGATCTGTCCAATGCTCATTTCAGTAATTTCATAAGGATCCTAAGATTTTGTCTACAACCATATTCTTCTATTCCATTCTCCTGATTTAATCTAAAATCACAGATTTGACTATGATATTTTTCTATATACTTTGGCAAGAAAATATGCAAGCATGAGTAGTTTTTATTTAATATTTAAAACTGGTAACACATATCCTTTAATTGCTAAAACCTGTCATAAAATCATAGAATATCTTGAGTTGGAAAGGACCTTAAAAGTCATCCTAGTTCCAACCCCAAAGCTGTGGGCAGGGGGGATACTTTACAGTATACCAGGTCGCCTAAAGCCCCATTTAACCAGGCCTCATCCTTGTATGCACAGGTCACCCCCTCTACTTCTTCAGAAGCATGTCCTTGTAATTTCCTCTTTATTTTTACCATCTTGGAAAAAAAAAATAGAAGAAATTCTCCTGTGGACATTTCTTTACCTACAAGTCTCTACAAGCAGACTCCTTTGATTGCTGGCTTCTTGGCTTTTTTAAAACTTTGCCAAAACTGGCCCTGGACTTTCAGATTAAGTTCAGCATTTTATATGTTCATCAGCAACAACCAAACACACAAATCACACACTCATTTGCAAGGATAATCAAACTGCCTTTGAACTCTGTCAATTACTAACTGAAAGCCACAGGACTCTTCAACTGAAGTTAAGCAAACTAAAGATGTGTCTGCATACACATCTGCTCTTTCCTGTTTCTCCCAAACTTAGAAGGATATGCATCACAGTAACCAAAATAATCAAAACTAAATGTCTCTAAATGCCTACATCCTGTCCTAATGGTCACTGCTTGCCAACATTGCCAGCAGCTGTATTGACATATTCACTGCTTCTAACTGGTTGAAGAAATAATGAAAGATGGAGGGAAAAACACTTTGTTCCCCAGAGCACATCGGGAAGAAGATGCTGTTAAAGAAAGAGTTAGTAAGTGTGAGGAACAAACCTAAGGTAAGCACAATTTCAACCAAAGCAAGAGAAATCAGAATTTGACCTTTGAGAAGATGGGTACATTATGACTGAAACAACCTCCTCTTACACAACAGAGCATTTCTTCTTTGCAGAAGACAACATTTCCAAAAGGAAGGACATCTCTGCACTTCCAACCTGCTGGATGCAGAACAGAGGTTTCTACCAGACCTATAACAGGAAGAAAGCTCTAAGAGCTCCTAGCTTTCAGTCAGAAGGGAAATGCAGGCACTAAAAAATTGTGAACTATCTTGAACTACAAGAGATGTTTCACTAGCTTTATTTCCCAGGTCCCAAGTACAGCTAGGAATTATGTCCATCAACTACCTTTAAGTACTGGAAACCGACCATAGAAACAAGGTGAAATGGAAACCGGAAAAGCTTGTAACAAAGGAAAACAGAGTCACATGAGTTCTACCACAAACTTCATTTTGGAATCCCCAAAACTACAACAAATACAGAATCTCTTCTGCTTGAGGAGAGAGGTTGAAGGGAAGAACAAAGAATATCTCACACCTTATGAGGCTTTATTAATGCAAAATGTAACAGTATCAAGGAGCTTTAAACTCATGCATCCAGTGAGATTTTACCAGATACTAATTCTATGTTGCCAATCTAAATGCCCCTATCTGCATCAAACTGCTGTTAACCAGCAGTCATTATCGTCCCACCACTGAGCAGAGCCCTGCCCAACATGAACAACTGCTATTTAAAAAGGAAGCATACTAGACTACCTTGGACAGGAAACAGAAATATCAACACCTAGATGCCTCCAGCAACAGCTACAACAACAATTAGAAATCAGGCAGGTGGCACTTAAAAATGAGACATGTAAACACAGATTTGCAGCTGCCAATTGAATGTACTGACATTCACAGCTATACAGCCACAACTACCAAGCACTAAACCTTAACATACGTATAGGCTTGACCTGGTTCTCTTCCACACAGAGAACAAACAAATTCTGCTTCCATTCCATTTCAGTTACTTCAGTGTGATCTTTCCAGGTCCTGCCTGTTGAGTTTTGGTAAGATTTCCTGTAATCGCTAACATTTTTTTACAATGGATTTTTGTTTTTGTAACAATGTTTGTTACAATGGAATATTTGAAAACAACAATCCTTTTGCAAACATGTATGGAATCAGGTAGGAATGGCAAAAGCAGTTATGTAATCTATCTTTGGAGCTAAGTTTAATAAAACAAGTATTCTTGAAACCCAAACTCCTCTGTTTATCACATTTTAAAATGAAACTCACTGCATTTTTTGTTTTCATTATTAAAGCTTAAAAACAACTTGCTATAGCTTTTAATATAATTTGAGAACATAGCCTAACTTTTGGCAGCTACTGGCACAGAAAACTGCAGCATCAGACCTGAACTTGCACCATGGTTTGACTGCACTTCTTTGTCAAATCTGGTATTTGAAAGAAACCTGATTCAAATTATTAATGAGTAGAATAATCACTAGTGTAAACATACACCATCCAACTAATTCGCAAACCCAGGTAAAAATAAATTTCTTTGTTCTTCTTTGAATTATGCAAGAAAGCAAGAATATTAAAAAAATACCATTACTTAGCAGTAGTCCTCCTTTGTTCTAAAAATTAGGTATGCCTTCACAACTGTGATGAGCTATATTACTTTCAGGAAAATCCCAAATCATTCCATTTGCACTGAGTGAAAGTTTGAGGGCTGTCTCAATTTTGAAAGAAACAATACACACCAAGAAAAGACCACTTTCCTAGGCTGAAATTACTGATACTTCATTAGGTTTAGCACTGAAGGTCAACAAAAGAGTACTTACCTTCTGTTTTGGAAAGAGTTTTGGAATAGAAATCAGTCTGTTGCTATGTGACTGGTTTCCAGGCAGCAGTTCCACTCACTTCTTCGGGGAAACGATGTGTTCTTCTGTTTCTGCAAATGCTGTTTATATTGAGTAAATCCAAGTATGTTCAACTCAGACAACATACTGTGAACCATTAATGAAAAGAAGGCATTTGCAAAAACCAGAACATAATACACTGACCTCTCTCAACTCCTATTTGGAGAAAAGAGATGCATCATTTACATGACAGATTGCTGGCATTACATTTTCTGGCTGTTGACTTGAGAGAATGCCAGCTTTTATGAAATATACCTGATCTATACCATTTATTTTGTGAATAAACATGAACAGCTTCCTCCATTTCTTACGACATTTGAAGGGCTTAGACATCTCAAAAGCGACAAGCGTCAGTGGAAATACTATAAAAGGGTGAAAGTTTCACTGAATACTGATGAACGTCCCTCAAGAATACACCAAAGATGCATTAATAAAATCACTTTTCCTTACAAGTTTTTTACACTATTTTTATTTGGTCCTGTCTATAAAAAAGTGTCTCTGTCAATTTAGCATCTGTTATGACTCACTTAAGGAAGTTCAGAAAAATAAGTGGCAATTAAAGAATTCAGTACAATATGATGAAATCCATTCAAGTTGAATTCAAACATCATCACTTAAATCAAACTTCATTGCCCTGTTTTTACCAGCTCTGAACTGAACAACCTCAATTGAATCAAACGCTTATTTGATTATATCTTCAGATAATAAATAAGTTGCTCAGAAAAACAAAGCCCCAAATCCACATTTATATCTGTTGAATTTTAAAGAACTTAAAGGAAATTATTTTGCTTTTTAACAGAATTAGAATCCAGTAAAATAAATTAGGAGGCATCAGCTTTACCTGCATATTGTAAATAAGGGGGAAAAAAGTCAGTCATGCATATTAAGAGCTAGTCTGTACATTTGCTGAGAAACAATTATGACAACAAATTCTAACGTCAAAAAAAGACCAAACATGTTCTGCAAATTCAATTTCCCTGGAAAAAAATAAAATACATGAATGGCAAAGAGAAGGAAAAAGGATGAAGAAATCAGGGACCAGATCTTATGACATAAAGGAGGAAAAGGTTAGACAATGAAAGGGGGTTTTCTTTGCATGAGAGGATTCAGCCACGTCTTTTGCAGTGGGTCTAAGAGGACTATCTCCCAGCAACACTGTCCAGTGCTGCACACATCCTGCAGCTCATGTGATAAAGCAGCGCTGCTGTGCACTCTTCTGATACAAACCAAAGACATGTGCGGTCTCAAAAAATGAGCAAACTCACCTACAAAATTATACAACCCACAGACACGAATTAAAGAACAACATTCAAGTTGCAAAGTCAATCACTCTAGACCTATGTAAGAATTTAATTTCCATGTGAAATGTAATTGTCTCTTTACCATCAGTGGTAGAACATAATCTTTTCTTACACAAATGCATATACTTTCTCTAGTGATATTAGGCTGTGGAAGCCATACTATTTAGCTTCCTCCTACTTCACTGCTTGCACAAGTTGAACGGTCTAATATTAATATGCTACAGAGAAGTAAAAAGGAGAAGGAGAAACAGATGAAAGCTGTTCACTTCTCTGTGCTGAAGAGCTAGGCGCTACCTCTGCCTCCATGAAGACTCCTACCTGGAGAAGTCAGGGATGTAAGGTCCTCTACACATAATGTATGTCCCTGATTTTCTCTGCAGGTGATTTGAGATCTGGGGATATGACTTGTAGAAGAGCTGGAAGTATAATGTAACTGACCAATAAGCTACAAAGAACACACACCAGGAAAAGGACTGACAACTTGTGACCACCTTGGCTCTTAACTGCATCTTTGTTTCCTCTTTCATAACTTGTGGGGGGAAAAAAAGTGGTATCTTGCTGTCTTCCACTGCACATAAAAAGAAATGTTCACTAATGTGCAAATCCTGACTGACAGTCACTGGGACAAAACAAAATAGTATGGTTCTGTCACTAAAGAAAGTATTGGTAGACCTTCCTGGTTTAATTACACTTTTGACATGGTGTGGCCAAGATTGTGCCTCAGTTTCTAATTATTAAATAGAAAAGTATCTTCCTTCACAGAGCTTTTATGAGAAAAAGGACATGCTTGAGATTATGAGGGACTCTAATACTATGGTGATGCAGGATATAGTCAAGCATGAAACATGGCCAAGTACACACCATGGTAACTACATGAAGAGCTTAAAGTTTTCAGAACAAGGAAATTAACTTGAAATTTTACCCACATTTTCTCCATCTCTATTTCCCCTTTGACTTATTTGTAGCATTAGAGAATGCAGAAGTAACACAGGAAAGTGGAAAAAAGGTCAAATAAGGCATGCGTTGAATGTTTTCTTCATGCCCACATCTAATACACGATGCTTATTAGGATACAACTCCTACCAGAAAGTGTGTGCTAAGCAGACAAATATTAGCAGAAATGTAAATGTATATTAAAGTACAAGAGATCATGCCTAAATGACCACCCCATTCCAGTTAGGAATCCTTTCTGCTGTCATTGGAAGGATACACACTTCTGCTTAATTCTCTCAGAAAATACCCATGGGTTGCTCCCAGCAAATACTACAATTACACTATATAGTACACAGAATAAAAATGACGTATACAAAACTACTCGTGCCACTTACAAGACTAACTGGGGAATTAAGGGTGCCTTTACCCAAAAAGTGCTCACACTCAAAAAAAAAAAATCTTACTTCGTCAAGAAAATGTCTCTGCACGACATATTGGCCACCTCTACCATCTCCATTAATTCAGTAAGCCTTTTTTATCAAATACGCAAATTCCCTTTACAGTCATATTAAGCATTTCCAGCTTAGAAAGGCAGCATTGGAGCGGCACAGTCCAGGGACTGCAGACCCTCACCCACCTAGAATGGCAACTGAACTGCTGCGGGCAGAAGCGGACATTTCTGCAAAACAGAACTCTTTAACACTCCACCAGCTCAGTCGCAAAGCTCCTGCCTTACACCACTCTTGCCTCCTCTGCCCATAGATCTGCTGTCGGGCACACGCACTCGTGTTCCATGCCAGTGTCGGACCAGGGGACAGGTGTGCCAGTGGGGCGGGCTGAGCTGGGCCTGCGCCCCGGCACCTTGGCACGGCCGAGGAGCTGCCATTTACCTGGAGCAGGTGGTGGGCCGCCAGGTAGCCCAGGCGCGGGCCTCCCCGAACGCCGGGCGGCAGCCGCCCCGTGCCGTAGCCGTGCCAGGCCACCACGTAGGGGTTGTCCATGGTCAGCCAGTAGCGCACCTGCCCGCCGAAGTGCCGGAAGCACAGCTCGGCGTAGTCGCGGAAGAGCCGGGGCAGGACGGGGCTGGCCCAGCCGCCGAAGGAGTCCTGCAGGGCCTGCGGCAGGTCCCAGTGGTAGAGGGTGACCACGGGCTCGACGCCCAGCTCCCGCAGGCGGGCCAGCAGCCGCCCGTAGTGCGCCAGCCCGGCGGGGTTGGCCGGCGCCGTCCCGTTGGGCAGCAGCCGGGCCCAGGACAGCGAGAAGCGGTAGTGCGAGACCCCCAGGCGCCGCAGCCCCTCGACGTCGCGGAACAGGTTGTTGTAGCTGTCGCTGGCCACGTCGCCGCCCACGGGCCCCGGCGGGGCGGCCCCCGGCGGCGTGGCCGGGCGGTGAACGAAGGTGTCCCAGACGGACGCGCCCTTGCCGCCCTGGCGCCAGCCGCCCTCTGTCTGGTAGGCGGCGCTGCCCGCGCCCCAGAGGAAGCCGTCGGGGAAGGTGTCGTGGAGGAAGAGCTGGTCCTGTGGGTAGGGCAGCCGGGCGAAGCGGGACCAGGTGCCCGCGCCCTGCCCCGGCGCCGCCAGCCCCGGCCGCCCCAACAGCAGCAGCAGCAGTGGCAGCAGGGACGCGGCGAGGGCCATGCTCCCGGCGGGGCTCCGCGACGACAGCTCCCTCCTCCCCGCCGCCCCATTTTATCTCACCTTGCGCCCCCGCCTTCCCGCCCTGGTGGGCACGGCCGTTAATAATTACCTCGGAGCTGCCGCCTGCATCATTCCCAGCCAGTTCCATCGGGGAGAGCTGCCGCCGGGAGCGGGAGCCAGAGCGTGAGACGGGACGGGCGGGGAGGAAAGCGGGGAAGCGGGGCGTGGGCTCCTCGGGGAGACGTGGACCCTGTCGCCCCCTGGGTGCCCGTGGGAACCCCCAGGACCCCTCAAGGGGAAAGATCCCGGTCCGCGGGCGGCAGGCGGGGTGCCGCAGCCCTTCTCCCGCCCCGCCGGGTGCCCGCACCTCGCTGCGACTACATTGTCCCCTCGGAAGTGGGACCTCGCCGCTGCCCTGCCGCCTTTCTTCCCATCGGAAGAGCCCGCGGAGAGACTCGACGGCCGGATCCGTCCCCTCTGAAGGGATGAGCGTAGCATCTTCCCATGCCCCACTGAAGTGCCACCGTCGGGGAGTCCGTGGGGCAGCGGCCCCTGCGCCGGACCGAGACGGGGGGAGCGATCAGGGGGCGGGGCGGGGCTGAGGGAAAGGCGAGGAAATAAAAACGCTTTTCCCTTCTCTCAGTGTTTCCGTCGTGGTACTTTAGCAAGACACATCGCACCTGCGATCTCTCATGTAGCAGCAGTTGCAGAGAACTCGTTGTCCAAGGACATCATACACTCACTCCTCCCGCCTGCTCCCCGGGAATTCATGGGCTGTCACCTCCCAGTAACAACTCTTTTCTTTCCTGGAGTAGGAGGTTGGTATATTTGGTTGATTGCTGCACAAAAAAACAAGTTCTAGTTAGAAATGCCTCACGGATCTTTACGGAGAGAAAACAAATCGACTTAAGTTTGATTACTGAGTTACATTTAGTAACCAACTGAGCAGGCGTAAGGCATGGACTACTCTGTAAAGGCAGGTCTCAAACTGCCCTTTGCGTCTCCTGTGGACAGAACCATTCAACCATCGGGGAGAGCTGCCGCCGGGGGCGGGAGCCAGGGCGAAGCCAGAAACAGCCCAACACATTGCAGAACGTGGTATTCAGTGGTGTGAACTCTTAACAGAATTTGGGACACCTAAGAATAAAATACGTCTACTAGACAGGCTGTTAAGCACAGAAAGATGTTCCCAGGAGATAAGTTTGTTGTTTAACTGCTGAATGAAGGCCTTTAGATAATTTCATTTTATTTTTAGAAAATAAACGCCCTCAGGGAAAAATTACAGATAATCGCTGATAATAAGTCAATGGATTTAAATGCCAGTTGTAAACTAATGAAGGTTTCTTTTTATGCACAGGATGGGCTCTCACCTCTCCCAAATGCAGGCAGGGCATTTACCCTGCCCGTGCCCGTTCCTATAACTTCCAACTTCCATGCTTTCTGCACTGATCCAGATCAGTTTTGGGGATTGATTTGTGTTGTTTTTAAAGAAATCAAAAATGTAGGAGACAGGATTGGAATTAGTCTTTCATTGTGGCAATTAATTTATTGCCATGTTATAGGGGGATGGAGGTCTGAACAGTTCAGGGGACCATTAACAGCCCTTCCCTAAAGAAGAAAGTTTGTAGAGCAGGAACAGGAGGTGGCAGGCCCAGAACCAAGGCTGGACATTGGTTTCCAGGAGTGAGTTTGGGATACAGTCTGAGAAGGTGCTGAAATTCAATTACAGTCTGAGTACATGACAACTTCAGATACAACAGAAAAAGGTGTTGGCATCAGCTGCTAGGTACTTGCAGGAACTGGAGATTAATTGTTAAGTACACTGGGGCATTGCTGCAATTGTTCCTGTGCAAGGAGTAGAGAGCCAGGCTCCCATTCAGCTGCAGACCTGATTTCAAGGGAAGCATAATGTCTTCACTGGATTTTGCTGACAAAGTATTTTAAAAATAGGAATGTACAGGCATGTGTCAGAAACACCATCACCTAAATCAGGGTATTAGTGATGGTAAGTCTATTGGTAATATTTAAGGAAAAAAATATCATTGAGAGATTTTGAAATACATAACGGTATATTCTTTTTCCATGTGCTAATTATTAAGTAAAACCTAGATCAATCCTATTTGTACCTTGACAGCACCAATAAGTAGACACTGAACTGAAGCTCCTTCACTGGTTTCTTCCAGAGCCTATCAACAGTCAAGGAAAAGAAATGATGTGTTGATGTTACTCTAAGTCAGCCTAGACAACTTCTGAAGATGGCTACATTATCCAAAAACTGTCAAAATACAGTGGATTGTACTCCCAAAGCAAGAAGCCCATTTTTGTAGGACAAAATCTCACCATAAGCTGGTGGCACAAAGCTGTCACTTCAGCTGTGACTTTACCTGCATGTCTGCCAGGCTTTTTTTTTTTTTCTTTTTTTTTTCTTTGTGTGTGTGTGTGTGTGTGTGTAAATGATAGAAAATGTGTGGTGTGGCCTCCAGTTCCATGTGTTGTTTTTGTTTTTTTTCTTAGAAAGCTTGTTTTTGTGTCCTAGGACAATACAATTACCAGCTGCTCCGAGCCAATATATTTCTTTTCCTAGCAGACAGCCTAACAAACTCTGTGCAATATTAACCATGCAGAAAGGTCAGTCAAACACTTGCAGACATCCAGGTCTCCCTCGTTGCTCCTTGAGTTCAAAGTGTGGCTCCATTGTGTCCATGTTGCTGAGCAAGCACACTTTCAATTCTGCCCCAGGTAAGCAGATCAGGATTTGACTTTCAGCCTCTTTGTACTGATGATTACTGAACATTCAACTTTTGATAATATGTATAATGTATAGTATTGTGTCATTATAATCTTCCTTCAGGCTGTGCTGAGATTTTCTTTGCTTGGTATAGAGTCAGTGCATGCAATCAAACTCAACAGTGTTCTGACTGAGCACTTGTTTATATCCCAAAGGGGCTAGATCTTCTGGGATACGTAATTTTAGGTAAAATAATTCTATTACTGCTTTAGATTCATTTAACAGCTTCCCCTGAAGTAATACCATGCTTCAATGCAGCAAACCCCTTTATCATTTTAAGATCTCCAGAGAAGAGCTAGAAGCCATATACCAGTGGCATTTGTGGTGGAACAAGTGATCTCAGTGCCTAAAACCACCATCTCCTGCTTTAATGCCCCTTCTTTGTTCACAAACATACTGCCAAATGCATGCAGCCACACAGCCAGTTGAAAATAGCCTTCTGTAATAGATTTTGCAGTCTCAGCATTTCCTCTCGGGACACAAAAGTATTTGCTAACACTTGGGAAAACTGCTTAAAAAATCACCACCTGATTTAGATTTGAGTGTTTTCTCTGCTTCTGACATCGCTGCATAACAGTGCTGCTTCTTTGTTCTGTCTGTTAAATGCAAACTGCTAAGCTGTGAAATTTTACTTCCATTTCCTCACCAAAGCTGTTTCCACTGGAAAGGTGTCCAACACCATTCTAGATTTACATTCTTCATCCCTGCCCGAACACCACAGGCAAATAAGGTCTTTCTCTTGCAAGTCCAGTTTCCTTGGAAAAGTGCAGCCTTCCATACCTGCTCCTTCTTTCTCTCATTATCACACTACTTAAATGCATTCACTGTACATTCAGAGTTACTTTAGAGACAGCTGGTGACATTCTATTGAAATTAGAAACAGGGTGTTGTCAGGTTCAAAATAAACTTGCTGATAAAATAAATGCAATGCTGTGGAATGCTTGGAAAGATGTCAAAGGCTCCTCTCTCTCTTATCGGTAAGTACCAAGTCACTCTCAACTCCACTTTTTTTCCAATGCCTTATTCTGAATCATGGGCACTCTAGTTTGTCGATGCATGGATGAAAGAAGGGATGGACAAAGACACAAGGGAAAAGAAGTTGCCTCCTAAGAAGGGGGTATTGAAGAGGTGGGTACAGCCTTGCTCTTCCAGTCCTGGGCAGGAGACATGGATTTGTCTGGCAAGAGGAGTTCAGAGCTGAGGGAGAAGAGAAAGGACAGGAGTGCCCCTTGCCAACTCCAGCCATACAGCTCATCCAGCTTATGAAACACAGGCTTCAGTTGGTTTTTAGATGGGAGTGGAACCCTGATTGCAGTGGCTGAAGAAATAGATGCATTTCCACTGGGTCTGCTGAGCCTGTATGAATAAGTGACAGTGGGTGCCCAGGAAAATTACAGGCCAAAAAGGGAGTTGCCTAATGAATTTTGGCTCTTTTAGGGTAGAAAATCCTGGATAGCAGAGTGACTGGATCACTCACAAGGGTGAAATAGGTTTAACAATTTAGATGAGGGATCTGGAGGAATTGGATCTCAACCCTAACAGTTGCACACCTATGAAAATTCTGGTCTGTGGTCTCTGTATAAAAAGGACCAGAAAAATAATTTCATTCTTCTCTCTGCTGTTTTAATTACTGTTTGTGATACACTGTTATCATTTTGGAACCAATTTCATTCCGTCTCCACAGGTTGGCTCAAAAACTTGAATCCTGTGTCTTAGTCTAGAGCTGATTGCACTCTAGAGACGTGTATGGTGACTTTTCATATACAGTCATCCTATCTCTTCAGTTCAGGCACAACTGAAGCATTTCTCTTCACACTGCAAATTCCCAGTATTTTAAAACTTCTGCCAAAATGCCACATCTTCTATGAAAAGAAAGATCCACAGGGACTTAAATGAAGAAATAAAAACACTACTATGCAAAAATGAAAATGCAATGCTGAGTTTTACATACATGAATGTTGAAATTTTTATGCATTAAATTCAGTAAGGGAAGAATGTGTTGCAAAATTACTTCTATCTTTAGATCACTTTCTGTGATCTAAATTGCTTCTATCTTTAGATCACTTTTTATAGGTAAATTGATAAGAATTACTCCTGTACTTGCTAAGTCTGTATTTCAATAAGCACTTGAATGACAATGCAGTTCAGATACTTATTTCTTGTTGGTTTCAGCTCATTAAAATATTGGTCTCATTTACTACAAGGCAAAGACTGGCTCTCAAAGAAATAGGATTGGTTTAAAAAGCTACTGTAGTGTATTAATTCTTTGTAAGTTTTTTCTGCCTAAATGACTCTTTTGCAGTTAAGAGTTATATCACATTAAACTGAACTGAGATTAAACTTTGTAAACTAGTAATTTAAAATATACTGCACTAAGCTGCTGCATCACTAAATGCACAGGCAACGCTGGCTGCAAATGCATAATTATTTTTCAAGGCAACAGTTATATGATGGTCTTTAATAAACACAACTATTATGTTACACAAAATCAACTTCCACTGAAGAGCAAAAACTTGGTCCAAGGTCCATGTGAAGTGTGTAGTACTGAAATGGGACTTAGTAACTGAGAAGTCGTTTAGTCTTTTAGTGCTGCTGTTTACTAACATAAATGTACTTGGGAGCCATTTCCAGTTAGTCTACCAAGGGTTTACTCCTGTATTTCCAAGATTGGCTCAAAACCACCAGGAAGTCAAGACATTTATTACCAAAACAGTAAGTATGCACAGTTACACAGGGTCTGCCTCTTCGAATGTGGTTGAGGAACTGAACCAGATTAGGCCAACCAAGACAGAGTATGCTGCAACACTCCAGGATGAAAAGTAGACTCTTCTAAGAAAAAAAAAACAAAAAAAAAAAAAACCAAAAAAAAAAAAAACCACACAACCCTTTACAATTATTGCAATTACTTCACCTCTGAGATATTAAAGCATAAATGCATGGCCAGTAGCCATTTTGCATTAAGCATTTCTGCTGATGCCTAATGCACTGCTTCAATAACTGAAGGTCTGATAATTTCCATAGTAAGTAGGCTTGCAGCAATGAAATTTAAGGTTTGTACCTTAATTTGCAGCCAAGTAATGAAAAGTTCATGGTCAGTTCATCACACATTGTCTCTGCTGATCCTTCCTCCTGAAGGAGAGGACTCCTCACGCAGTTACTTTAATCCAATGTGGAGTCCTGCCCATGGGAAATAGTCTTCCAACTTCTCCAGTGTGAATCCTTCCCATGGACTGTAGTTCTGCATGAATTGCTCCCAGGTCCCTTCTGTGGGGTGCAATCCTCCTGGAATAGATTGCTCCAGCATGGGTCTCCTGTGGGAACCTGCCAGGAAACTTGTTCTGGATGGGCTCCTCCATGGGCTGCAGGTGGATCTCTGCTTCCCCATGGACCTCTGTGGGCTGCAGGGGCACAGCTGGCCCTCCACATGATCTTCACCACAGGCTGCTGGGGAATTTCAGTTCCAATGCCTGGAGAACATCCTTCTTCTTCTTCTTCACTGACCCTGATGGGTCAGCAAGGCTGTTCTTCTCACTGACCCTGAGAGGTCAGCAAGGCTGTTCCTCTCACATATTCCCCTCACATATTCTTTCTCCTCTCTCCAGCTGCAATTGCTCCTTCACATTAGCTCCTTAAATCCATTGTCCTGGGAAATCTACATACATCACTGATTGGCTTGGCTCAGTCAGTGCCAAGTCCATCTTGGAGCCTTTTGCATTTGCTCTGTTGAACATGTAGGAAGCTTCTGGTAGTTTTAACAGAAACCACCCCTGCTACCAAAACCTTGCCACAAAAACCCAGTACTTTGGTAATTCCATGCTAATGTCCTGGGGGCCTCAGGGCATCTCAAAAGATGCCTGTGTTCAGGCAATTGAATCGAGCCCTTGTCAGTTCAAGAAGATCTAAGCAATGTAATATGTGCAGCTGAGAAAGTGATTCAGGTCAGCCTAAAGTAAGCACCAAGGAAATTCACCTGCCCAAACATGTATGCCTGGTCCCATCTCCAGCAGCCAGCCCATGGCATCTGGCACATCCACATCGGAGTCGCTGACATTGCACAGAGGGCTGGTTTCATCTGCCTACTATGGTTGTGATTACTTCTGGCTAGGTATCTCACCTGTCTTCCACTTAATATTCCAAAACAATACAAATCACATGTAGATCTTCTGTCATATCCATCAGCTTTGGGTAAACAATATGGTGACCCTATGACATGACACAATGGTTGTTGAACAACACCATCTCCCTCCTGTGGTCAACCAAATGTGGGAGATCCATGTCCAGTCATAATGGCCATTGCAAGTCAAGCAATACCCTCATACGTTCAGAATAGTACCCAGTGTCATGTGTAAAGATGGGAGCCTTGACCATAGTGGTTGTTTGCTTCTCCAGTTACACAATCTGCTATTGCCAGATTTCTGAGAGTTCTGCATCATCCAGTTCTTTTTGAAGCCATGTGGGTGTCTGAATCTCAAACAGTCTCACTCTACCGGTACTTTGAGAGAAAATTTTATCTTAACACCATTTATAATATCCCTATACATCATACATCTACTTCTATCATTAATATATGAATTGCTTTAGCCTCATCTGAAATCCAAGGAGGTCTATTCTTTTGAGCAGTAAGATGTCCATGTATTTCTTAGAGTGAAATTAGACAAAGGATAACATCTTAACACTTCTTCCTGAGCAGGAGCCAGTCTGTTTAGGTTGTTGTCCCCCTTAAGTGATGGACTTACAACCCCTTCTTTAGACCAAACCATCAAGGGCAAAACAGGAAGCCAGTGTGCTACCTCTGCCTTCCTTTCTCTAAGATTAAGTGTTTGTGAGACTTTTGAATATTCTCAAAGTCAGTGATTAGATTTTCACCAGCCTCTCTGATTCACCTCTACAGCGCATATCTGCAGCAAATCAAAGGAGGATGAGCAATCTAATAAGGAGGGGCAAGCTATACCACAATTATAATGTGGGTAGCTGAAGGCACAACTGACAGAAGTGCTACGGCGATGAAGTACCATATTGGCACATCAGTGTTTCAGTCCTCCTCATCCATCAGGTAACTCCAGAAAATACTAGCATCTGAGGGATTCTAAAGAAAAAAAAGTGGTTTGTATTTCAATTTCCTCATTGGCTGTGAGAAAATTCCCAAATTGTGGCTGAAGGAGATATTAATTAAGCTTTGATATACATGTGTTTGAGCTATAGGTAAGTAAGTTAAGCATGCTTATTCTCTAGAATTGTTGGGCCACTAGAAAGGTTATCTGCTATTTGGAGCTGCATCTAAAGCAAGCATTTTCCAAGTGCAAATCTTTGATTTACAATGTTCATTCACATGTGCACAGAATATAACCCATGCAAAAATTCAGCTTGAAAAAAATGGTTTGCCCCTGTAACTATGTTCAAATGCATTCTTTGCTGGAAGAATGTACCCCCTTACCAGTATGGTGCATGTATGCTTCATCCAAACAATGTTTTGTTTTTAAATTACGAAAAAAATTCCTTGTAGCAAAAAATAATTTATATATACACAGTGAGGCAGTCCACCCCTAGAGAGAAAAGCAGACCCCTGCCATTGTGAAACATGCTTCATAAGAGGCAGCAGCAAGTGACTTTTAAATCTATTAGAATTTTTTTTTAATGTACTACAGTTAGCCATCATCAAGCAATTCCTTCTTTAGACTGAAATAGGGAAGGAACTCTTTGCAAGGAAAGTGGGGAAAAAAGGATTTTCCAGACTGATTTCTCTGTTAGGTACCAAAGAGAAAATATTGAGTGAGCTACAATTTTTGGGGCATGCTGTCAGATCAGGTGTCATTTGGGCAATTTATAGTCACAAAGGCTGATATGGCACTTTTCTGTCTGATTTATGACACTTAGTCATAGGTACAAAGAAAAGTTAATTTGGTCTTTTTTTATTAACTTAGCATTTAAGTTCCTCTAGGCCTGGCTTTCAGCTGACAAACACATGTTCACTGAAAGGAAGGTATCTGTGTCCATTTCTCTTTATTATTTCTATCCAGTTCAAATAGGTTTTTAACTTTAAAAGCTGGAAAATTTGGGGAAGGTGACCTACTAAATACATCTACTTATTTTTCATACCTATTTTTCATTGCCGTCCAAGAATCCCTCTTGTGTATGCAAGGGCTTTTCTGGATGTTCCCTTACAGTGGATGTGCTGTGAGGACAGTGCATCAATGCCTGCAGTGTGCTAGGCTTGTCTTAGCATGTTTGCTATTATTATTTCAGCAGGCCAGCAGCAGTTTCCCAAGGATCACAAATGAAAGCCAGAAAATGTGATTTTTCAAAGTGAGGCAGGCGTCTCCAAAAAAAGCTCAGCAAAATTTCACACCACGGGGAGAGCATGATTCCCAAAGCTATGGGCATCCTCCAGATCCATCTCACAGCTGTTAGTGCAGTCAGCACTGGAAGACCTCAAGGTCAGTGGATTTGGTCTCCAGAGACTGCAGCCCTACTCTTGCCTTGGTTTAGTGGCAAAGGATCTGTCTGGTTTGGTGTCTTCAACCCATGCCCCTTACACACTCATGATCTGCCTGGCGAGGCATTTCATGTTGCCTGTAACGAGGTGTTCACACGGTCCTCTGTAGCTCCCCAGGACTAGCACAATGTGTTTTGATTTCTAACTCCTCTTTTGCAGTGCTCAAAACAGATCAGGTGTCTCAATTCACACTTATCATTGCTCAGCTGCATCCTGTGCTGTTCCCATTCTCCATCTAAGTCCCAGACCATATAATACAGTCCCTTCTCCTACTCCTACCATGGAAGGACATCACACTCCATATTACTGTTTTACTGCCTATACTTTCACATTACCGTGAAATGGACTGCCTATACTTTCACATTACTATGAAGGACATTACACTCCACATTACTGTTTTTGTACTACCTATACTTTCACATTACTGTTTTAGCTCAGGTTAAGGATTTCCATTTTTATTCTCAAATTACTCTTCAGGCTTTCTTTGTCCAGCATTGTGTTGGACCTACATTTGAGCAGTATTAAATGGGGCTGCAGAGTGAACTCTCTCAACAACAAATATCAGCTAAATACCCATGAGGAGGTGGCCACTCCTTAAAGAAGAGCTAGGAAGCCTCTTAACTGTGAAACATATGTAAACTGGAAGGACTGCCTTTCTTTTAAGTGTCAGCTTCACCTACACCATGGTATAAGGGAGATAATTTTTAAGGTCCCTTCCAACCCAAACCATTCTATGATTTTGCGATATTAAGGCAGTATAAAAAGAAGAAGAAGCCTTTTAGTAAAATCTCTTTAATATACAATAGAATAGTAATATTAGTAAAAAATCTATTATGGGCATAACTATGTTAATTGTGACTTAGTTTGTGCCTCTTCTAAAATGGGACTTATATTCACCAACAGAAGCATCTTTATACTTCTTTAACAGGGGGCATGGATGCATGAGAAGGTCTCAGGCTGGTGACAAGTGCTATCTGATTTGCAGTAGCAGTCTGTCCAGGTGTGTTTGGTACATGCAACTGTGAAGTTGTCATGCCTTAAATGAAAGGCATCCCCTCCCTTTCTCCTCCTCCAGCTGCTTGACCTGAGTAATCAGTACTGCTGCTACTCCAGGGACCAGGGAGGTCACACATATGGGATTCTGGAGCAAATTCCTAGCACCAAAGTCTGGGACTTGCACTCAGCTACAGCAAACTCTTCCTCATCAACACTCAGCCCTACTGCTTCAGCAGAGCAGCCTGCTTCTTTCAATGATAAGCAAAAAAAATTATGTGACTACTTTTATCCTTCCTCACATGCACCCTCTTTTTCCAGTAACCCCTCCTCTGATGCACTCAAATGGAGCCAGGGAGCGGGACATGGGTCAGGGCAACACATGACCCATAATCAGGAGAAAAATTTATTTTTGCATAGAATTTTAATTTCTACTCCTATTTGGACATAGGAAATGTTTTGGTCACCCACAGGCCCACTGTTTGAATAAAGTAATCCAGCAGCCATATAGGCATGAAACAAGAGTGGTCCTTCCAGAGCTATATGGTCCTAAACTAACCTACAGGTCCAACTGTACTGGTAAATAAAAGAGAACTGTGGTGTGCATGTACACTCATCACCTAATCTGTTTAATTGCCATTCTGTCTCTGCTTTTGCACAACTCTCTACAAGACAAATCTGCTACAAAGGGGAGCAGCCATAACCACTGCAGACCTGAGCCAAATGGTGCTGCTTAGCCCTAGGCACAGGAATCCGTCTCTTTTATTTGCTTTTCTTCAGCAGCATGAAAATGGCTAAAAGTACAATTAGCCCTTTCTGTTTGGTACAAGGATTTTTTTTTTTTTTAAATCTACACATGCGGCAATAACTGGCAAAACATCTCCGTAGCTTATCTAGCCTACTTCCCTACCAGCTCCTATTGAGAGGACACATCTGTACATACACAAAATTCTGTGCAGATTTCTGAAAGTTGGTATAAACATCGATGTAAGTCCTTACAAACTTTTGTTTCCAGCTTTTAACCAGCTGTTGTACTTTGTTTTACCAGTTGAAATGGCCTCAGATTGCATCAGGGGAGGTTTAGATTGAATACTAGGAAAAAATTCTTTACTAAAAGGGTTGTTAAGCAGTGGAACAGGCTGCCCAGGGAAATTGGTTGAGTCACCATCCCCAGAGCTAATTCAAAAAATGTAGATATGGCACCGAGTGACATGGCTTAGTGGTAGACTTGGCAATGCTGGTTAATGGCTGGACTCAATGTTCTTAAAGGTCTTTGCCAAACTAAATAATTCTATGATTCTGTGTTCATACTGCTGCCTAAGTGATAACACCCCACACACAGACCTACCATTGTTATTGCTGCGATATATTTGCGACTCTTCTCTCCAAGACACTTTGTGATGCCAACCTGCACAGAGTGACTGAATTTCCCAAATTCAGAAACATCAAGGATGAAAATCTTGAGTGCTTCTTGTCAGGTGGGATAGGATTTGTCTAGGTAAGGCCAAGGAGACTCATGGTTCCTGGAACTGCAAGGGAAGGAAAGTATAAGAAAAGTTGTTAGGCCAGCTGGGCAACTGCACATTGTTGATTCCATGAAATGTTTGCTGGTGGGCTCAGGAGTGTAAACAAGAGCTCTGATTCACATATGTTAAGAGAAGTAGAAAAATTTATAGCAGTTAATGTATTTTATATTCATGATCTAAATGAATAGTATAGTTACCATGTCTCAGACAAGTTTACAAACATTCCAATCCTCTCACTTCTGAGAAACTTACATGACCGTCAACTAGATAGGGAAGAAATTCAGTGTGTACACACATGCATGACGTATTTCTAAACACTGGTGATAAAGCTGGTGCTAAATAGTGGTAACTTTAGATCACAATTATACAGTAGAGCATTGCTTCTGTTATTCCCCTGCCTTAAATTTGCAAAGTTTACCTACCTTTCTCACAAAAAAGAATTTGTTTTTAAGCCCCCAAAACTTGACTATACTTGAGCTGCTAGCATGTAGCATACTGTCTGTCATTAATATTATTTAATTGCTTCTTTAAAATCCCTAATCTATAATAATTTTGACATTCACCAAAAGTTTTTCTTGGCACTCGGGGGAAGAAAGCAAAGTGAAGATGTCATCATTATGAATGTGAATGCTTTAGAAAGGGATGAAAGGCACTACAATAATACAAGTTGTTCCAGTGGTTATCAGTAACTTCCAACAGAGATTTGTCTCCAGAGTGCAAGACCCTAATGATGCTACAGAAAGGATCTCATTAAATATCCAAGTTCAGAAGACTAGTTCAAAAACAAGTCAAATGGATGAGGCACAGTGTTCTTTAAATGACTGCTGAACATTTTTGAGGATTAGCCTTCCTTGCTGGTAAATGTATATTAAACCCTAAGTTATTATTAAGGTGATTTTATCTTAGTGAGTTTGTCATCCAAACAGGATTTTGTAGGATATGTTGGGAATTTTCCAACAGAAACTATTTTTGGTTGGAAAATGCAGCTTTATCAAAACCACGGGTTTTTTAATAGAAATGTACATACCAGCTTTGATACAGATGGAATTTTCACATCAAAATATCAAAGAAGCCTAAGTCATAACAGCCTTCTAGCTTGGCTCACTTATCTAGCTATGGGGAAGACTGAGATTTCTGGGTGTGAGTGACTCTGCCTGAAGATCTGTTTTCTACCCTCAAGGAAAGTACTCCTTTCACCCAGCTGTGCTGAGTTGTTTTTCATCTAGAAGCAAGAGAGTGAGAAAATTTGGTTTGCTTTGCAGTCCAGTGGTCATGACTCACATGTGCAGTGTCATTGCCAGAGATCCAATGTGACAATAGCACCCACATACAAGAAAAGAAACCAAAGGGCGTTCATGTCTCTGGTCAGATAATAGCAGACAAGATTCAGTGATCTGCCTTCTCCCATTTTAGTTCCAATTGCATCTTGTGACTGCAGCCAGACACTGTATGCATGGAAAATACACTTGGCAACAGACACTGTCAGAACATGGTATTCCAATGATATAAAGGACTACAAATGGAGAAGACACTCAAGAAGGGAAAAGTATTTCATCTTTCCAAGGGAGTGACTGACGATGACAGCATAGATACATTCTAGAGAAACACTCTGTGATCTGTAAAAATAAGAGGCTTTTGCTTCCACATATCTTATCTCTTTGCAGGAATTCAGCCATTTCAGATTTTCTTCAGGTATCCAGAATTGCTAAGTAAGCATGCCATTGCAATAAAAGAACATGCTGTAGCAAGATAATAATGTCACTTGCTTAACAAATGTGTTATCTCGTATGGCCAGGCACAAGAGTAGATATCATAATCTAAGTATACATGTGCCTTTTGCAAAAAGTACAACAAACTGTTAGTCACACTCTTTGATTTATCATCCATCCAATTGCAATGTAGCCACCCCCCTTGAAAAATACATATAGACAGAAATGAAATATGAAAATTGTAATGGAATTTATTACATTTATAAAACATGAAGCCTCATACCTAGTGGAGAAGGGTCACCCACACTTTCTTTCTGTGCTGCAAAAATACCTTTTGCAATTATACTGCCATGAATGGACTTCTGGTAATTTAATACTTTGTTTCCCGCTACAAGCTGTCCTGACAGGTGTGATTTTTGTACCTTGTATTGTGGGAACACCTGACCTTCACATTAATATATTCATATGATAACAGCTGAAAGCCCTTCCCCACTGCAATACTTCAAAATTTTTTGTCTGCTTGGTTTCTGTCTGATTAATATAGAAAGTCCAGAGTTCATTTTGAAGCAAAGCAAGAACACTTTCCAAGTATTTCCAATCAAGCTTTCATTTCCTTATATATGAAAGTGGTCACAGACATACTATTTGTTTGTACCAGATATAGCTATAGATAATGATGTTAATCTTTTTCTAGTCATACTTTATATTTAAAATCCAATTACAAATGGCTTTAAGTAGATTAGAATTATTACTTTAGAGTCAAAATCCTACCATAAGGCCTGATAGGTAGCTTTGAAAACATTGTTTGCTGTCTCCCAGAATACAATATACCAATTTTCTGTACCTATGTAACATGTTTATAGTATTCATTAATTATTAACTAGCCTCTTCTAAATTTATTTTTATTCTTTATACTAAGCCTCTAAGACTTGGTGTAAAACATAACATTTCTCTATTCTTTACCATTCCCTTTTATCAAACAGACATTAGTCCTCTGAGAATTTTTAACTGGTGCTTCTTCTTTATGAATGTAATGCACACCACCAATTTAAAACATAGATTATGGATTTTTAATTCTCACTTAAAGGAAGGAGTTAAGTGAAGAATTTTTAACTGGTGCTTCTTCTTTATGAATGTAATGCACACCACCAATTTAAAACATAGATTATGGATTTTTAATTCTCACTTAGAGGAAGGAGTTAAGTGATACACAAATCTTGAACTGAGCCTTGGCCCAAGACTGTACTTGACCCCAGAGACTTCATCACTAATGTAAACTCACCAACCAGTTACAGTCAGAGTGGCAGGAGGTCATGTTAGGTGAAGCCAGCTGGTTTTTAGCTGCTGGGGCTGGAGCATGGGAGACTGGTGGTGTTTTTTGAAACCACTTATGCTCTTTGCCTTATATTATGTTTGTAAGGTGTAGATGACCTCTTAGGTGACATTCAGTTCAAACTGGAATTTCATCTCTAGTGTCATTTGCTAGATGGAATGAACTGGAACCAAATCTCCAGCTCAGTTCACCTGCTGGACCTGTACAGGTGTCCCATAATGTCCTGCTCAGTGTATTGGTGTGAGATGTGTCCAGCAACAACTTTCTCTTGGACACTTCTGGTCCTCTGGCGAACAATGACTACAACAGTAGTCTAAGGTACTGTTCAAATTACTGGAATGAGAATATCAATTTCATTTCTATCTGGGGATTAATCACTGCTGATTAAAATCCCTGTTTTAAAAGGAAAACAAGATTTCTCTGCTTAGAGGGCATATGTATGCTATATTTGCTTCTCTTTACTTTATATTCTGTAAGAGTTCCAATGAATATTTCACCAAAAGGAAGGAGTTGGGATTTTATGTGATCTCATTTGCATGCACAGTGTGCCTTGCCTTGTAAGAATATATTTAACTTGCTTCTTTCCTTTGTTAATATGTTTTACTATTAAAAATGATGGCTCACAAAAATATTGGGGTTTTTTACTGCAGTCTTCAATGTGGACAACCTAAAAAATATATTCCTGAAGTTTCTTTTTTCACCCTTCAAAAATTGTTTTGGTTTTTATATGTCAGCATGTCTAGAAGAGTCATGTAACTACCATTAAATGGCACAACTGGGAAAACTATATCCTCCAGGTGCAATAAAAGTTACTTCATTTTATTTCCTATTTTCTGGAGAGGAAATTACTTCTAAAAGTCTCCTATGATTTTGCAAGAAATAAAAGAAAAGAAGATAAATTAATTCCTGCAAATTATACATTTCTACAGCAGTCCTTTTAATAAAAATATGCCATTTTCAGAAGAAGTAAAAGAGGGATTTTCTAATTGCAATGTTCTCATTTAATTAGATTTAATCAGATATTTTGTAGCACACTGAATGTGTACATATGGGGGTGTTCAATAAAATTCTTATTACTCTCATCACTCTTAAAGGTACACATAAATACTGAATGACAGACTACATTTCACCAAATTTATTATAATATTTTTAAATTAGAGGCAGATTTTGGTTCAGTCATGATAAAAAGCTCAGTTTTGCTTCCATGCAACTTTTGGAAAACTTTTATACAGCTGTAAGAATTTACAGGAATTCTCAAACTTTTACTTTGGTTAACTCTGCAGCGCATACTATTTATTGATAGCAACAGTAAAAATTTCCTGTGTGCTAAAACTAGACATAAAGAGATAATGTAATTTATTGAATAGTTTCAAATACGTTGAAATAGATTTGAATTCATTGATTAAATAGTCTCATACTTTCTAGAAATGTGCCTTTCAGACTGTGGCATTTGCTATTCTTTCAAAATGTTGAAATATATTTTAGAAGATACTTTATCTGAAATAATATTTTGTCTTTTGGCTAGCCTCTTGCCTCTGGTAATTACTTGGACTGCATGAAGAGGAAGAGATTTAGCTTGGATCCATGATAACTCCTCAAAGTCTAGACTCTGTGTAGTACATACAATCTTTATGAGAATCTATAAAGCTTCTCTCTTACATTTCACAAATTGCAAAGTCGTCCTGTAATACAAAATAGGTAGATTAGATTAGATCCCTTGGAAAGAGCTGTGAAAATCTTGTAAAAGAAATCCCTCTCTCCACCCGGAAGCATTCATTTGTTATACTTCTAAGGGGTAGATTTTCAAGGTATTGCTCTCCATCTGTATTTGAATAATTAATCAACAGCTTTAGATGGATTCCATTTTCTTTGAATCATCAAGGAGAAAGTGTTTAAGGCCAGCTGTCAAATCCATTTTTCTTTTACTTAGGCTGGATAAAGAGAGCTTGTGATTTTCTTGCTGGCCTTGCACAAAAGTGAATCTGTATGTGAACACACTGAGGTTTTTGGAAGAATTAGGCTGATTTCTGCAGACTAGGAAATGCAAGTGGCATTTGGAGGGTTGTTGAATTTTTAGCTTGACAATCTGTTGATGAATGAGTTGTCCTAAAGCTGTTTAGATCAAGGCCCAGAAGAAAATGTCTTGATATTAACATGTGTCCATTTTTTACAGCGCTATTAATGCAGTACAAAAGACAATGTGTGTCATGCAATTTATTTTCAAGCTGGCATATCCTTATTTATAAGAAAATGGTGTCATGAGTGGCATGGATATGCAATCATTTTCATATTTTCTACATCTCCTTTTAATCTTCTGGCCAGTAGAGAGGTCCTGACAACAGCCCAGGTTTATGGTTACTCTTTCCTACATGCTTCAGTTTCCAGCCTCATGTCATTAATCCAGCACCAAATCAGGGAAAGGCTGAGGTAGAGTTGGGAAGGCTCTTGGTGGTACATGTGCTCCCTGAAGTCCACCCTCTTGCCAAAAGGTAGGATCACATTCTCTACAAGCTGGAGTCCTCTACAAGCTGGAGTCCTAATATCAGTTTGTCCTACCTATTTTTAAAAATAGCCAAGAATAGAGACTCCATAACTGCATAGCCAGTGTTACCAGTGTTTACTACTCTTATCTTTAGGATATGCATCAAGAGCTAATACAGTAAACTCCTTTGATTCTACTTAATTCGATCACTTTTGTATTATCTTTTGCATTTTCTTCCCTATTGCTTTAAAAAAAAAAAAAAAAACCACCACAAAAACCAACCACAATCTGATCATTGAATCTTTTTGTAATTACAAATTCAGAAACAGCTTTATACCAGCCAAGTTCTCTAAAGTGCCAATTGGAGCAGGGGGACTATTTTAACTGGTCCATATTTAAGACTTCTATTTATACATCCCCGTATGATGTTTGCCTTTTTTGCACAATGCTGATTCATGGTCTTCTCGTCCCCTGTGATTCTCAGAACGTTTTCTGCAGAGCTGCTGCCAAATCATTCATCTCCCTTCCTGCACATGTTCCCAGTCAAATGTGCCTGCCTCTGCTGAACTGAATTGGCATAGAAGGGAAGGGTCAGGTGGTTTCCACACGGTTGTCAGGACCACTCTGAAACCTGAGCCACTTCACTGGTAGCCTTGCAGTCCCTCCAAGCTTGATATAATCTGGAAAATGAAAAATGTGGTTTCCACTCAATTGCTTCATTGATTAGAGTGTCAGTTGCTGGGCAGCCCTTCTGCAGAGCAGCAGTCAATACCTCCTCCTCCTCCTCCTCCTCATCCTCCTCCTCCTCTGTCAGGGAAAAGCTGATCATGGCTTTGAGAATAAAATTTTCCAATTTCCAAATAACTTTTGCAGTTATTCCACAGAATAACTGTTTTATCTAGACAATTTTCCCTTCTTTGCTTGAAGGAATGTGAGCCTGTATCAAATATTCTGTATACACAAGACGTAAAACAGCCACTGCTTCTCCTCTAACTATAAGGATTGTTGCCCTAGCTCCAAATGGTTTTTACTTCTCTTTACTTCTCTTTCAGTTTTGAACAGCCGACATATCACCAGACTGAAAAAAGGAAATGAAATTATACAGGGAAAATCTTTGCTTCAATGAATATATTGCCTCCAACATCTAAGTCATGTGTTTAAGAATACCATACAAAGTCTAAGCTGACAATTTGCTATCCTTATCCAAAGGTGTGGAATAATTCATTGTTTACTATAGAGAAATTTGAGGAGTCGCTGTGCATAAAGTGCTGGAGAGGTGACACTTATCAGCAGGCTGAGCTGGTGGGGCGTACTTCACAGAAAAAAAATAACCTGAGTAACTGTGCCCAGCTAACAGGTGATAGCTGCTGGAGATGATAATAACAGGTCATGGCACAGCACCAGGAGACCTAAGGAGGAAAAAGTCCAGTGAGCTGGCCTCCAACAGAAAGCTTCCTATCTTGTGGGAGCTCTCTGCTGTATTTAGCATTACCACAACTGGTCCTGGAATATCCCGCTACAGACTGGTGTGTGAAGTCCAAGAAGGAAACTGATGGCAAAAAGCTTAAGAAAATTAAGATTGATGAGAAGACAAGAAAACTCAAGCATTTCAGACCACACAGCTGAAAAAAAAAGAGTGATTATAACGTGTTTGGATCACAGATTAACTATCTGCACAAATAGGAAACCAGCAGAAATCTTGCAAAGAAAAGGTTTATTGGTGTTGAAAGCTGAATCTAGACAAGTACACTTAATAAATAATGAAATACTTATCCATTGAAAACGTGTTTGTGTTGGGGTCTCCATCAATGGCAATTGTGAAAACTGGACTAGTTTTCAAACTAGTTTATTTTTCTACAAGTTGGGCTTTAGCTCAGGAGTCGCATGATTCATATCCTGGCTTTAGTTCTGTTCATGCACAAACAGATCAAATGTCATTACCATGTTTCAGTGTGGCTAGTAGTTGTATTGCTTTTCTCTAAAGTTTAAGAGAATAGATTGAATAGCAGAGCATCTCTGTAGAGGGAATCCAGGTATACCTGGAGACAATTGCTTTTAAAGGAAGATAGAGAGAAGGAAGAATCAGAGCAATCTGTGAGATGAGTAGCACATAGTGAAACCCATCAGATCCAGAGGAGGAACACAAATGATCAGGGGGGCTGGAACACCTGTCCTGTGAAGTAAAAACTATGAGAATTGGGGTTGTTCAGCCTAGAGTAGAGAAGTCACTGGCAAGACCTTCCTGCAGCCTTTCGATTTATAAAGGTGGCTTGTAAGAGAGAGAAAAACATTTTACAAGGGCCTGTAGTGACACAACAAGGGGTTATGGTTTCAGATTGGAAGAGGGTAGATTTAGGTTGGCTATGAGGAAGAAATTTTTTTGGAACAGGTTGCCCAGGGAAGTAGTGGATGCCAAATCCTTGGAAATGCTCAAGGCCAGGTTTGACAGGTATTTATGATTCTGTGTAAGTCACAACAGGGTTTCTGGGGAGCTCATGTCAGATGATAGCACCACATCCCTAGGAAGTTCATTTTTTCCTGTTTCTTCTGGTGCAACATTTTGAACATAGCACTTCAAATTTACCGTGCACTGTCATGCAAAATCAATAATAGGAAGTAAGTAGATGACCTCTTTCAAACATAAATAGAGCTGCTTGGCTATCTTAAGAATACTTACTAACAGCAATAGTGGAAAGTGTGATGGCTAAAGGATCCCCAGAGTGCAGAAGCTTTCTAAGAAGTCATCTAAGAATCTTTTTAAAGGAATCTTTTTAACCAAAAATACTGAGCAGTTTCTAAACAGCTTTTTATTGAATTTTCAGGAAAAAAGAACAACACTCACATTAAGATATCTTACTTTGCTGAACCTAGCTATTACCACTCCCTGTGACCCAGTAAGTAAGACACATAGCTAAAAGGAAGGATATGTGAGTTCCAAATCCTACTTCAGCAGCTGTGAGTACCTGTTACAACCTATGGAACACCTCTGACAAGATCAGAACAGCCCTTCTGGGACATGCAATAGCATTGTGTTGGAGCTTCTAGGAGGGGAAGAGTGAGAGAAATGCTTTCAAATGCTGGAGGGCTTTGAAGATGGGTTGGTCTTTTTCATTAGACTCAGCCACTGGAAAATTACAAAGGCCTACAGCCCCTTCACTATTGTGAATTGATGGTCTCATTCCTTAGATTTTGTTACATATGACCCATTCTGTTCAGTGACAAAAGAATAAAAGATGGCGTGGGGTTGGGTTTTTTTTTTCTGATGGGTATAAACCAATGACTCTTCTGTATCTTTTTAGCTCTGAACCAACAAATTGCTTGATTTATGCAGTTCTGCCTTTGGCATTGTCAAGACAAAACATAGCTGAGAGTTGCTAGAGAAGCCTCTGCTGGAGCAGTTTTTCACCCCCTAATGCCACAGAGGAGATCCTACATCAAGAAGAAGCTTTAACAGTCAGGGACCTTCTTTTCATTATGTGTGTAACACAACTGGGATCCAAGTGCTCATTTACTCATACAAAATCATGGAAAAATGTTAATTGCCTACAGAAGATTGTCTTTTGCCACTTTCTGACTATCTCACCTTTTCCTCCTTCTTCCTATTCCTTCCCTACACCCCTCCTCCCACACTAAGTTTTGCAGCTTTATGTGGGACAGGATGCATTTTAGACTGTGAGCAAGTGTGAGAGCTGCACAGAGCACAAGGTTTAGGAGAGGGTCCATTTGCCATCTTCTCCCAGGGAGCTAAACTGCTGTCCTCTAGCCCATGAGGCATCCTCCCTTTCCAACTACCACAGCTCAGACTGAGGTGACAGACACAAAGTGCATTCCCTCCATTCCTGACTTGCCTGGATAAAAGGCGAGAATGTGAAAATGAAAGCCGTGTTGTGCCGAACCTGAAATGCAGACAGGTCTTTTATCAGTGCACTTCTGAGGAAGAGTTGCAATGCATGGCTTAGATGAGCTAGAAAGCCACAATGCAGGTACCCAGCAACTTGAAAAATTGTAGCAAAGGACAGGAAAGAGATCAGTCTGTGTTGTATAACTATCTCTCTGTAATATTAAAGATATCCATTTTATCTAGCAATGGCCAAGACATTTTTCTTATGCTTTCAAAATATTGAGTGAATTCACAAATGACTTTCAATAACTCATTTTTATTCATTTTCTTTTTCTAAAATAAAATTGTATAGGAAAAATTATGAATACCACATTCATTACAATAGAAGCTTTTGGAAGACATAGTCTGCCTGACACATTTCTTTACACCCAAAGAGTATGATAAGATAAATTCCATTTTCAGGTCTCTGAATTGTATAGCAGCCCTATTAATTTCAATAGCTAAGCCACAGGAAGAAGCATTTCCTGTAAACTCTTCTAGTTGTTTTGATGTACAATAGAAAAACGTATTGGAGATTTAAGTGTGATCTGTGCAATTTTTGGGAGTTTTTCATTATGTTCTGCAGGTTTGCTTTTTTTTTCCATAATGCATCAAAGTATAAAACCCCTTGTATCTCTGTGACAAACAATAGCAAACAAGTAGTGTTTGCAGACAACTTTGATTCCAGTCGAAAGCCACCTAACTTTGGCCACCTGTTTTAGAGTTGTGGGAACAATAAAGTCCTTTTTATGTTGCATAAAATACTCTAAATATATTCACTATAAGCATGAAACAAGAAATTAGGAGGAAAATTTTGAGATTGTATGTGTCTTTTTGTATGAGCAAAAAGACATCACTAAAAAGGTCTCATATTTGCAACTTCATAGCCTAGCCCAGTGAGAAAATGATTTCTCCTTGGATGCAAAATGGGCATGAGGTGAACTACTACACAACTGAACTAGGAACAGTGTGAAGCCTGTGGCTGGCAGTGACCTTGAGGAGATGTAACATCATACATCCCATCTGTACACCTCCTGGAGGTAGGGGAATACATAAGGGAGCTCTGGTGTTTCCAGTTAGCTCCAGTGAATGGGTATAAGCTTCTGCACCTCCTGTTCCAAGTGCTTGACTTGCAGACCACTTGACAAAGGGGGAGTTCTTAGTTCTGCTCCACTTGAGAGAATTGCTATAAAGAATAACTTCATAGAGTTTTTTTGTAATTTGCAATAAATTCAATGAAATGTGTAGTTTACATTTAAAAGTAGGCTTTCTATTCCCCAAAGCAATGGAGAAAAATAATAGAAAACCTTCTTTGGCAATCTAAAACAAAATAAGAGTTTTCATTACTTTTTTCACACATTATTCCTATATTCTGTTTCTTCCTCAACAATTCAGAAAATCAGATTTCTGGCATTAACACAAAACTAACCTGATAGTCCTAAAGATGTTCAGAGTGCAATTTTCTTCATGCATTGTTCAGTATTTTCTTGGCTATATTCAGCACTAAATATCAGCCAGGTATGGAAGCAGAACTAGTACCATTGTTATCATATCTGGGAGATAAAACACTTCCAAATCCAAGAGCACCCCTAATTATATGATGTTTCTGTGGTCTTGGTGTCCTCATCTTTTGAAGGTACTGCAAATAGAACAAATCCTTTCAACTAGTGCAGACATGCATAAAAAGCATATGTGGGACACAGCACAGCCTCATGGAGGGAGAACCTTATCATACCTGAGGTCAAGAGCACATTTCTCTTCATCCTGATTTTATTTTGCTGGACATTCCTGTGCAATTCCTGAGCAGCAAACCTCACGTAAAAAAAAACCCAAAAAACAAAACATGACAAAACAAAGTTTACAGTTGCATTTAAGCTACAAATTGGAGAAAGTTCCAGCTGCATCTGAGAGGTGATTGAGACTTTTTTTTTTTTTTTTTTTTTTTTTTTTTTGGCTGGCTTGCTCTATTTTCTGCACCTTACAAAGTTTATTCTGTAGAATTTTGTTCAGCCTGACTGGAACTGAGTTTGTGAGAGGTGTCAACAAATATGATCAGTATCACTGAGTAAACAGAAAAATGTGTTCTGACTATTCCTGTACACCCCAAACACCTTCTGTGGAACACAATACATTTTAAGTATCTTTTCATATGCCCTTGAGATTACAGTATAAGTGCATAACTGTCTATAACTCAAAGTATAGAGTAGATTATTATTTAGATGTTGGAAGGGACCTCTAGACCCACTGCTCAGGGCTTCAAACTGAGAGCAATTTGCACAGGGCCTTGTCCACTTGAGATTTGAATACTTCCATGGAGGCACATTCCACTTGTTCTCAACAGAGCAATCTGTTCTCCTGTTCTAACAGTTAAAAGAAAATGCATATATGAAAGGAACTAACTTTTTTTCATGTGTTTGCACACTATCTAGCACAGGTACACTTCTAGTGTATGGATGCTCTTTTACTACAAGTAATCAAGACACAATAGAAATGCTATTGAAAATGCAATCAAATGCATTAATTATTTATATACTACTGCATTTTTTCATATTTACCACAGAGAAACTCAAGATTTAACTGGAAGCAATGATAAGTTCTGCCCTCTTCTGATTTATTAAAGAAATATGGATATTGATCTAGCACCAATATCCAACTGTGACGGACAAAAACTCTCTAACAGTTTAAAGTTAGAAAGTGTATGTTTATTGCGATGCCGGACAGCGTGCGGGATAGCTCCCAAATACACACTGCTCCTTTCAAATGATTACAGAGTCCTTTTATCCACACAAGAATTGAATACCCAAAATACAAATACATATTCATCATTTTGGTACATCCCATTCCTCGCTTCCTATGCTAATAATTTCAAAAGCTATTAAGCATGCGTTGTTTGTTCCTTGAAATGGGTCGGTGGTCCCTTTCATGAGGAGGGGTCCCAAAATGAGGAAGTAAATGAAGTCTTCCTCATTTTGACCTTTCTACCTTTTCAATGCAAATATGACAAATGAACCTTGGTAGAACTCCCATTCCTTGTTTTCAATTGGTTTCAGAACAGAGGAGGCCCACAATTGTCTTATGTTCCTAAAAGCTATTTGTCAGTTTCTATATTCTTCATTATAAACCCAGCTAACTAAACATTGTGTTGACAAGCAATCAATTATTAGTTAACTACTAACTCTTAACTTCATCAAGGCCTACTTACAGAATCTTTTTATTTTAATTAACTCTAGTAAGGCTTGTCTCTAACTAAAATCTTAGCTCCTCTAAAATCTCTAAATCTCTTAAGGTTTATGTTTCAGTTCCCTGTGCCTATGAGCTCTCTCTGTTGTGGTGTTATATCCACTGCTTGCTCCCAGAGTTCATTCACATGACACTGAAAAATCTCTTATTCTTATACTGGCTATTAAGAAAGAAAGGCTATATTTTAAGACAATAACTTTCAAAGTAAGTTCTTCTGGAACCATTATGCTGAGCCAGCACTTGTTGAAGTCCAAAAAGTGTACACAATCAGGATTATCACACTACCAAAAACTGCTAATTCCTGGAAAATTCCTTGAATATCTTGACTCAGATCTGAAAAGACTTATGTACCTAACATATCTCTGGAGCACAAGGCCTCATTTTACACCTACCTAATGTTTCACTGAGGCATGCTAAGCACCTCCAGCTGATGGTGAGCCATGGAAAATGAATGTACTCTGTGTATGACCGTAAGTCTCCCAAACAGAATTCTGCTTGGAACAGTCCAAGGTCCTTTCTTTCTAAAAGAAATGTCCTTGTGTGTTTGCTGCAAGACAAGTTTCTTAATGGTTTATCACACTCATAATTTCCCATTTAAATTAATGGAATAGTAGCAGCATTTACTTTAATGGCTGCCATAATATGCAGTATCATTTCTTGTGTAAGTCGCTTCACACAGCTAATCTGCTACAGCATGAAATGATACCAAAAACTATTTTTAATGGTATTTAATGGTATTAAATACTAAATATAAACTAAAGATATTTAGTTTTGCTCTGTACTTCTTGGGAAATCTGCCAGTCTACTATACAGCACAGGATCTGCCTTTATTGGTATGCATCTTATATGGCAAAAGAAGATGGTGGTTTTATAGAATTTGTGGAATTTTGCTGCCTATTTTTTGGTTTGTTTGTTTGTTTTTTGTCAGCATTCCTGCTGCCATGTGTGATGCTCAGAAAGACATTAGTATAAAGGAATATGCTGTTCACAAATCCCTCATTTGTGCTAAGAGGCCAAGAATAGAGGAAATTATTAAAATGTATATTCCAAAATAACAATGATCTTCCAACCCCATGACAAACAGCTACAGCCACTGGTCAATAGTGGTTGCTTTACTGTAATAACTGGAACTTAACTGTGCATCACCCTGAAAGATGTGGAGTAAACTCAATGATCACAGATAAAACATGAGATGACCAAAATGCAGCCATTTCTGGACTGGTTTCCTTAATCAGAATATACATTACATCATCAATCACACAGAAAAAGACCTAGAAAATACTGAAAATAACCAAATTTACATGGTAAGGTGCCCAAGACTTTGAATGTCATCTTGAAATGCATCGTTGCACACTTAAATTATTGTCATATCTGCAGGTTCCAGTCAAATGAAGGCCCATTTCTTTCAGGTTTTTACTGATTCAAGAAATCAGTATTCTGCTTGTAAGTTCATAATCCATACATAATCTAGAGCCATTTGGTTTCAGGCTATTTGGCATGAAAGTTCTGTTTTATATTATTGGTCTGCTCCCCCTCGAGCTGGAGTCAGTAAACAGATGGCCAAGGACTTCATGAGAAAATGAACCAGAGCCAAGGAACATATTCAGTGAGGCTTATTCAATCTCTGATTTATTGATCTCGTGCATCGGAAGATGCAGGGACCCTACTGTGACCACTGAAATGAAAGTGAATTGTAACATCAAAATCTTCCACTATTCAAAGTGCGTATTTCCTATGTAGTTAAATTAGCTACAAACATCTACACAGCACAGGCTGCCTTTCTTCTGAATCTGACCTTCACAGGGCATTCGTTATTAAATAGCTATTCTACATGTAGAAACTATAATGGACAACATACCCTAACATAACCTACTCAAGGTTAGTGTTTGCAGAGTTAGAACATTATTCAGTTGGTTCTAATTTTCTCCCACATTCAGCCTTTGGTTCCAAGCCATTCCAGATATAGAACAGTTCATTAAAAAAAACCCCACACACACTTTTTACTGTTTTGTCATAGCAGTGTTTAATGAACCCTAGGCAGAGACTAAAGTAGGTCTGAGAAATACTGGGTTTATAAGTGATTATCTCAGATACTTGCAAATATGCAAGGCAGGATCCTTACTGCCCTGTGGAGCTCAGCTGCAGAAGGAGAGAACAGGTAAAGTACTTCATTCTCACAGCAGCCTGTCTTATTTATACACTGAAGTTTTGCTGTGGAGTTTTAAGATACACCTTTGAGGCATCTGCATGTTCCTGGGGATTTAAAGAAACTGGATGCAGTAATAAATTCTCTGCTCTTTTAACTCCCTCCAAGTCAACAGAACTAAGCCAGCAGAAGCTGCTGCTTATAATTTTTAAGGTCAGTAAGAGCCCAGTGTGTTGGGCTCTTACATGACACAGAGCACAGAATATCCCGCCTGCAGAAGAAATTTCTTTTTGTGCTAAACAAGCTACATCTGTCAGCCTGAGTATCCCTGTGCATTTCAGAAGGATGTGTGCTCCTGATTACAATTCCTAGGCAGTTCTGAATTTTCCATTTTCCAAAGTGAATTATTCTCCTGATATATTAATCAGTGTGATTGTTAACATGTTTCATTTTACTGCCAATCTTAATTTTAACAGATTTAATAACTGCAAACTCACCATCTCAGAAATGGGGTTGGAAGGGACCAGTAATGATTCAGATTTAAAATAACAAAGAGTTACAGCATAGGCTTACATACAAAGACTTTGTAGTTAGAGAATGTAAAAACTTATACTTACAGAAGGGAAATCATAGCACTCACCAGTTTATTATATACAGTTTTTATGAGGGCTCTGTGGAAAGTGAATTTACCTCATTAGGAACAAGAAAGCCATAAAAAGTATATGATGAAAAAAAGTGGGTTTCCTGCACATAATTCATAGCATAATGGCTGCTGTCATAAAATGGAGCAATTGCAGGTCTTGACACAGGATTATTACTTATTATATTAAAATGAATATATTTACTTGATAGGGAAGGAATGTGCTATTATCATAAAAGATGGATGTTATTATATCTAACCATCAGTATTATTTTAACACCTCAATAAAAAAATCTAACATTTTGTATTTCTCAAATTTTGTGTAAGACTTTTTCAATATCCTGGAAACAACTTGTACAATTTCATCCTGCTTCTGTAGAAGTGTCATTTTAAATGGGACTTCTAATTAGGTCAAACATGCTAAAAAAATCTGGAAAGGCTGAAATCCTGCCTAAATGAGGACAGCTCTTCTTTGATGTGCTAATTAAGTTTTGGTAGAACTATAGCAATAAATCAGAAGCCTGAAGAGCAGAGACAGAAAATGTTTAAATGGTCAAATGTTTTATTAACATACTGAGTAGAAAGGAAAAAGAGGAAAGAATTTAGTGGTAGAAAAAAAATAGAAGATGAAAGACAAGAAATGAAGAGAGGACAAAATACTGTGAAGGAAAAGAAAAGCAATGTAAAGGAGGGAGATGCAAGGATTAAAAACAGAGGTGTGAGAAAGGAAAAAAAAGAGGAGAAGAGATGAGATCTGAATGACAAAATGGAAAGTAAAATGAGATGGAAGCATGTGACAAGAAAGAAAAAGTGAAAAATGAAGTTTATTTTTAAAAAGTATGTCAGCCATAACAGCATCTGGAAGGTGAGGAAATTCAAAGCAACAATAGCAGAGGTGACAATTATCTGTTAGAGCAAAGCTTTCAGTACCTCCTGTAGGAAAACTAATAAAATGTCCAAATAACCATCTGTGTATGCTCACAGCTTGACTGCAGAAACTCTTGCCATCCATTACAATAATACAGTCTACCAGCATCTGCTTGAGGTAGGCATCATTTCTTGTCATTTTTCCACTGAACAGCCAGTGATATGGGAACACAGTGGATTTTTGCCATTCACATACCACCATGCAATATGTTTTGTTATTGCCAAGATCAGAACTCTGATCCAATAACTCCCAGGCTTCCAGCTCATGTTCATGCCCTGTAAAAAATCACTTTGAATCATCACAGGACAATAAGAAGATTGTTAGCAGGAAATTTTATCAGCAAAACCATCTAATATGGACAATTTAAAGATTTCTTTGTATGGCACCAGGAATCATCTAAGGATGGTGCTAGGTGAAAAATACATAACAAATTACCAGTATCAAAAGCTTAAAAAGATTGCCAGGCAACCATGGGTTTGCATCATTCAGAGGTCACTTCATGCAAAGGCACTTTATTCTGACTTGGTTGATTACAGCCTTTCTCCATCACCCATACACATTAGGAGCTGAGAACAGGGTTACCACCTGCCTGCTCCATTAGTAGCAAGACAATTCCTGCTTTTCATTCTTGTTTTGCATACTCTGGGCTGTGCCTGAGAGTGGGAGGAAAGAAACTTCAATAGTGAAGCTTAATTGCCATTTCTTTATGATATGAGCTGGAAAAGCTGTTGCACAGAAAGCAGAGAAGTATCCCTGGGATAAGGATATTAGAGAACTAAACCTTTCAAACTAGGCTCTGTGTACATCCTTCTTCCATATCATGATTAGCTATTCTGAAAGAGGACTGACATGAAAAAAATAGGACATATCTCCATACCAGAATTTTCAACATTAGTTGAAATAGTTTCCTGTTATTACTTCCGTTGCCACTTGTGTTACTATTTTTGTGATCCTTTTGGATTTCATCCAGTCTCATCATGGTAAAAGATTTTGAAAACTGGCCTGCAAGTTCTGATAAACTTGAATTTCATGGTGCAACCATGTCATTGATATGGTGAGACTTTCAACTTGTGCCTCCTGAAGCTTAAGATTACTGGGAAAAGCAACAATGATCAGCATGGATAAGATGACAAACCACATCTGGACAGTACCTAGATCTACTCTCTTGGAAGCATAAGGTTCACAAGCAATTCTTTCTAAAAGAGCTGGTGAGCAACCATCAGGAATAGAAAAAACATTTTGAGGCCCTCAGGTAACTTTGACATCCAGGGCAAACAGTTATTAAATTTAAGACCTTAGTTCTAATCTGGTATTCTGATGTCTGAGAAGTAACAATAAAATTTAAAATGTCTTAGTTTTCTCTTCTTCCGCCTTGCCCAGCAGCAGATGGAAACTAGCCCACTTCACATTCAGAACTATCTAACTGGAACCTAGGAAAATCTAGCATTAAAAAAAAACTCTCAAGGCTGAGAGGGTGTCTTATTTTTGCATACAAATATTACATAACTGAAATTAAGATTATTACATATTGAAGGAAAAAGAAGCACTCAGAATCACATTAGGGATATGACATCATTTGAACAATCTCAAGCCTCAAAACACAGTCCATCAAGACACTTCATCTGTGCAGGCTGCTTCAAAACTGTTGATCTCACAGGTTTTGCCTCTGAACAGTGAGCTCTGGCCATTTTCAGCAGTTGAGATGCACTGAACTACTGATTATTTATTTTTTCTTATTATTTAGAGGGTTGTTGTGCAAAAATTTTTAAAAAGTGGCAACATAAGGCAGGCCAAAGGGGCTGCCACCAGAAGTATTGCAACATATATACTTCTCTACATGGACTAGGGAGATCATTTCACTAATATGCACTGAGGTAAGGTACAGTTAAAAGGCTTAAAAATTGGGCTTCTATAGTATATTAATATTGTTCTTACATTGTTTTGCTTCAAATACTTGTTTTTAATATTTTTCAGTACCATATGTATATATAGACATATAGATATATAGATATATCTTTCTTCACTGACTGGTTACAATCAGAATACTTTTTCATCTGTTGAACTTAAAACAGATGTTCCTTCCTAAGAAGAAGGAACAAGAATCACCATGGTAGTAAATTCACTTGAAGAAATTTAGTATACAATTAGTAAATCAATACTAATGATGTTAAAAATGTAGAAAAACATTGTTCGCAGTCACATTTTATCTTAACAATAAAATGTTCAATTTTATCTGGAACAATATTTGCTGCACCAAAATAGAAGAAAGCAAAGGGAAAACTTACATAACAAATAACACACAATAATTATTAACTATTGCATTACTGATTACAAGAAAACAAGACACAGCCTTAGACAATACATTAATTCTCACTTCATGAAGAAAACAATCAAATGCATTTGCGTATTTTGTAGAAGAAAAGAGCACACACAAAACACTGATTCAAAAATATTTTTTCCTGAGGACCCCAGTCCCATGTCCACTCAAACCAGTGCAACGTTAAAGTAATGGCACTGGAAATACACTGTCCATATGTGGCATCAAGCACTCTACAACACAGATGTTGTTCTCAGCCAAGGGACATTCAAAGTTATCTGGAAGTGCACAGCCTCCAAAGCAACCCAGACAGTCCTTTGGTCATGGCTTGGACTATCCTGAAGGATCCCACAATACACACCAAATATAAATTTTAATATTTGGGGCATAGAGGCCAAAGGGCCTCCAAGAGGCCACTATAAACTTTCTAAGTCTGGGAGGATATTTTTTTAAATTTCGAGGTAGATTGAAATGTATTTACCCAAGTTAACAATTAATGGGATGACAGTGGTTCAGAGTCCCAGTAATCGCTGAAGCCAAACACACTTTGTACACACTTTGTGTACAGGTCCTGGTTTCTTAGTCTTGTCCTGGTTCACTGACTACAATGCAAAAGGAGCTTTACAGCTATCTGGTCTTCAAGTCAATTTTTTATAAGATTGCTGGGTACCTTTTCAAGATATTACTTTGAAAAAGTCACTGAAAATGATAAGTTATCTTCAAAATGTTGAACTTCAGTAGATCCTCAGGAAATTAAGCCATTACTCTATGGCACATTACTGCAAAAAGTAACATACTTCTACCATTTTCATTTTGTGCTTTGTTGTTGTATTTGTTATTATTTGGTATTTCTTTTTCTTCTTAAGCACAAATGCTTTTTAAAGCTCACAGACTTTAATAGCATTTTCTTGTTAGATAAAACCTGTGAATTGTGATAGGAGTTTTATAAGAGCAGCTAAACAAAATGGTTCTAGCAAGTAGATTCAGATTTTCCCAGATCATCACATCTAAAATTGGAAAAATTAAATCTCAAAACAGTAGAGAGTTATTGTTCTTTTATATCATACAGTTGTGAATTAACAGAAAATGTTGGGCATACTTCATACACACAAATTAAACTACCACATTTATTTTAAAATAAATTCATCAAATATTATTATATGTATATTCTATTATTCCTGTGGTCTTCAGTACACCTGAATCTCCCTTTTATTATTTTGTTCTAGATATTTATGAGCTACATATTTAAGAGAATTAACTGCTTTGTATTATCCTCTGCTTCTCTATGGATTGTTGTGGAAAAATACAACCAAAAAACAAACACAATCACTGACCTCTGATGCCTCAGAAGTGAAGGATTTCAAGGAGCTGCTAAAAACTTGCAAAATGTTATTCACATTTCTTCAGTGTGAAAATACAGTTATAGGAAGGTTAAAATGCTGGTTCACATTTACACTACAAGATAAAGGAAAGAAAGCCAAGCATAGTCTTGTCTCTACAGTGTAAACTTTCTCACCTTCACTGCTCATGTTAACATCTGATACCCATATGTAGTTGGAATTATATTGGGATATTTACCATAATTATGAGCTATCAGCTGCTTTAGATCAGAAATTTGACATTTTTTCTGGGCACTGCCTTCTCACAAGATCTCTCCAGCTCACTTTCAGTTTCACAGAAAACCATCCTTTTGACACACTAACAATTCTACCCATTTTGCAGTGGGATATCGTTCGTGATCCGGTGCTGATCTGCAATGGGCAGTTGATCTCCATTCATTTGAAAACTTAGAAATAATGAGTTGATAATAACTGGGCTGAAAGCTGCTGCAATAGATATGGTATTACTCAAAGAAGACAGGAGGCACAGAAGTCAGGCAAGCAGCTCAGGACAGAGGTGTTGAGGGAGTACAGGCTCTATTCCCACATCTGCCCCTAGAAAACTCTATCATTTGACTTCTCTGCGTTTCAATTTCTATGAAAGAGAAACAGAGGAGATGACAAAAAAATATCTTGTAACGTGTTCCAAGGTCTACTGATAAAAAATGTCCTGCGAGAGTTGAGTGTTACAAATATCCGTACATGCATGAAACAAAAAGGATTAAATCAGATTTGTCTCTGGGGTACCAACCCCTGAACTTTATTGAAGACATCTGTCATGCTTAAATCCTACCATTTGATAGAATACTGACAGACATCAAATGCAAAAAGAAAAAGAAGGAAAAGGGCTTCCTCCAAGTTTTTACCACTATAGTAAAATGTGGTAAAAAATGGAAATGGTAAAAAAAACCATTTCCTTCAGCCTAGCCAAAATTTCCTTTGCTGAGGCTGATAAATGGAGCCCTTTGTTCTTTTCTTTGTGCTTCTTTCTGGAGCTTTCCAGTTTTTCAGATTTACTAAAAATACTGCCAAGAGGATTCAGCCTCCCCATATCAGTCTCAATAATGCCACATGCTAAACAAAAAACACCTCCTCATTCTTCCATTCCCATCCATGTTCATTAACTGCTTTAGCCTTCTACATTGCTGTGTTCCCTATCAGGTCTTCGATGACTTCCACAATGTTTTCACAGCTCCTATTTCTAGCTACAAAGATTTGAATTCCCAAGAAGAAAACAGGTTTTAGTGCAATCCTTTCCTACAGCCACCAAGTACCTCACATTTCTAAAAGAGGCTGACCTGCTTTCATTACAAATCATTTAAATTTTATTTGTGGTTTACTTCCAGAATGTTGATAAAATTGTTGGCAAGATGCATGGCTGCTATTGATTCCTGAAGAACTTCATCAGAAAAAACACCATTTGATGGCTGACAACTGCTCTTTCTGTTATCTTTTCAGGTATTATAAAACATTCCTCCTATATGAACTAGAGAGAAAAACATCATTGGGATATCTAGGGCACGGCTTTAGCTTTACATACATCTGAAGGTTCAAACTTCTGTGTGAGATCAAAAAGTCCCATTGTGAAAATATTTTCTCATCCAGATTTTAAGGTGGAGATTATTTCAGTTATGTCCACTAGGGATCTGATGTCTACAGTTTGCTCTTCTCAGAAATGGAGGAAGAAAATGGGGGAAATCTTCTTTAAAGCAGGCCTTGAAAAAATTCTTTGGGCTGTCAGGATGAGGACCTACATTCCAGATGAATAAGAACATCTGATCCTGATGATGACTTTTCAGAGCAGATCAGTCTCTGTTTGGGTTTTCAACAGTGTTTGAACTCATCAGGTCCTGCTGGGAACCCTGTTGAAAGTTTCAGAGCTCAGCCCTTGAAATTTTAATCTGTGTTGGATCCAAACTTTTTATGAGCTTAGATAAAATAAAATAAGAGCAAAACCACAGAGCAGTGAGGTTTTAATTAATAAAAGAGTTCTCATATTTCCATGTCCAGATGCATTGTTGATTTTTCTTGAAAAACCCAGCCCACATATGCATAGCTTTTCTGAGACATGTTTTTATGGTAAATTTCCCAACAGCTACATGTTGTCTCTCTCTTCTTAGTGCCTTTCTCTTCACAGGGGCAAAAACTAGATTTTTGCTCTTCTCAGAATTTCTCAGTTCTGAAACTTTCAGAAATGTGGTATCTTTTATATACTGTAGGCAGGCATACTGAAAGAAAGTTGGTGGTACAATTTCCTAAGCTTCACTTCTTTAATAAAATCCAAGAATTAAGAATAAAGCAAAACTGCAAAATATTTGAGAATGAAGATACTGTGAGGATTATTTTTAAAAAATAATCCTCATGGCTCTGCTAAGCTTTCTCTCCCCCTATTTCATGCTAATAAAAAAGAAAGTTCTTTGGGGCAAGAACATATCTGTTTTGGTGCTTTACCAAGCTCAGTGGGGAGGAAAATCTGACAACTGAGTACTTTTTATAATAATTAATTACTTGCATCATCCTCTGCTGAAGATTGTATGTCCCAGTGCACTAGCCTTCAGCAATATGTATGAAAATCTTGGAGGTCTGAGCCCACAACTAAAGAATTGAAATTCTCAGGAGATATATTTTCAATTAAAGCTTTTTATGTTAGTACTTCAGATACTTCAACAATAATTTGCTGAGGCATGCAGGGTATCTCAGTTATAAAGAAAAGAGAGAAAAATAATTAATGTGCCCATTTTGATCTTCTAGTTTCCCCAAATTTATTTTCTTTGTTTATTTCTAGAAAATTTAACTGGCAAACAAATCAACAATAAGTCAACAGCTGCTCTGAAGTTTCCTTAGTTACAAGAACAATCATATAAAGCAAAATAATTCCTCTCTACACTGTTACACAGGCCAACAAACAATTTAGCCAACTGATAGCAAGCTTTTCTTTCCCCAAATAGTCTTTGCCGTGTTTCAGTGCATCTCTGTGAAGGAATAATTATTGCCAATAATTGGTAAATATTTCTAGTGTAGCAATGTCTCTCTAACCCAGATGAGACTCTAAAGCCCTTTATAAAAGTCTATGTACACACAAATTGCAAAGATGGTCCCTGATCAGAAAGTTTTCAATTTAAATCAATAAAAACAGACAAACACCAGGAGGAAAGCAGTATTATTTTGTCCTATTTTGCATGTGGATTACTAAAGCCTATGAAATCCATAGAAATGTGTAGAATCATAGAATGACTTGGGTTGGAAGGGACCTTAAAGATCATCTAGTTCCAACCCCCTTGCCATGGGCAGGGACAGCTTTCAGGTTGCTTAAAGCCCTATACAGCCTGGCCTTGAACACTTCCAAGGATGAGGCATCCACAGCTTCTCTGGGCAACTTGTTCCTGTGTCTTACCACCCTCTAAGAAAGGAATTTCTTCCTGATATTTAATCTAAACCTACTTTCTTTAGGTTTAAAGCCATTACCCCTTATCCTACCACTACATACTCTCATGCAAAATCCTTCTACAGCTTTTCTGTAGGTCCCTTTTGGTTCTGGAAGGGTAAACTAACAAACAGTGAAAATTGGTATAATTGCCTGTATACAGGCAATTAGTGTGTTTTTACATAAAGACCCTGCTAAAAGAGGAGAAAACTCAACCATGCCATACTGGAGTGCACTGCCATTGATATGAGCACCTCTTTTCTCAGCAATTTTGGAAATTTAGAGTTTCTTTGTGAAACTGTAGAGAGCAGTTTGAGGTTGACCACAGACCATGATGTAGCTTGAGGTATTTAGAGGACTTTACAAAGAACACAGGAGTCTCCTGACCTTCCCAGATCCACTTTAGACCAGAGAGGAGACTATTAGGCCACGCATGCTGAAGCTGAGTGTCTTTTCACACAGCAGAGAGGAGAAATCCTTACTAACTTTTTATATTTCCATAATATTTCAGATCTGTTTTAAACCTAGGACTGAAGTCAGTAATGCCAAGGACATAAATGCCAAGGCTGTTCTTGGTGTATACTGCCAAAGTTCATCTGCAACGAGATGGGCACAAAATCCTCTGGGGCACATCACCACACAGACTTACAGCCATACTTGGGGCTAAATTCTGAGAAAGCAGTTAAATATTTGAACTGTTCTCTAACCTCAACCAAATCTTAAGAGAGTTGTCATTAAATAAGCTGAATATGAAGGTAGGCATGGAAAAATCACTGAGTACCTGCCCTTCCTGCACTGTTCAAAAATCTAACGTAACTCAATGTCCCTTTCTTTAAGAGAAATGCTGTCTGAATTCTTGCTGTGGAGGGCGTAGTCTGACTACCAATATTGCATTGCTTATAAAGCAAACAGCATGCAGAAATTTTGGGACTTTGTATTATTTTTTATCTGTTTTTTTAATAGAAAATACTTAATGACTTCTACTTGTGAAGAAATGCAAAAATATCACATTTTACACTAAATACTTACTTTTAGATTACTAATGAAAGTATAATTTCGAGTTTCATAGATTCATTTACATACTTATAAAATTATACAAGTATTTGCAATAAAAAATTGAATAAATCTTTTAAAAATCTAGAATACACAATAGGCTTTTTTTCCCACTAGCCTCTAGAAATGAAAAAGCCTATACATGGCATGATCATAGACATCAGCTAGCTCCATGTGACCTAAGAATGGACTGGCTCCACCTGAAATTGAGGCCAAGGAGAGAAGAGCTGTGAACTCCCGATTCCTGTTTCCACAATGAAGCAATAGGAATTCACTGCTCTTAGTACAGCACAGCAAGTAGTTTCTGACTACATGTGGGAGATGCAAATTGTTCAAGAGATTTCCTCAGCTACTTTCCCCTTCTCTTTTTCATACCAAGTTTGTATCTGTTCAGAACTGAATATTCATATAAGAAGCATTCAAATGTGACAGAGAGCAAATCATTCATAGCATCAGAGGCACACCATTGGGAGAAGAATAATCCTTGCTCCTTTAGTCAAATCTTTCAGACCTATCAACAGAGGGCTCCTGTCTCCAATATTGGGGGAATCAATTATTGCCAGACTTTGACAGTTACCTTGAAACATGAGCTATTCTTGCACGACTAAACTGCCTTCTCCTGTTCTACATTTGAATGAATCAGGTTTTCCACTAGTTCACACAAGACATTTAAACTCTAGCCCCCATTTATTTTCCTGGGGTTGAGAGTGCAGTGATGAGTCACTTGCTCTACCAATACTAGCAAGTGCCAAGTGTGCATCAAAGATGGTGCCCATGGAGGTTTTCCTGTGCTTTTAACTTACAGATCTCCTATTATTCCAACTCTGGACCTTAGCTAGGCAGTGTTTGTCAGCTATTTTGTGGCACAAACAAATAGGGCCTGTGATGAAACCAAAGCAAGATTTAAATTCAGCCCTCCAGAGACATGTGGTTACCCCAGTAACACTTGACCCACCATTCCTTGTCTTGGACCCCTTACAAATTTCTGTACTTTAACCTGATTCATGTTTCTTTCCTTAATGTATTTTCTTTTATTCTATTCTGTTATAGCGGTCTATTGGATGCAGTCTGAGTTCCAAGCATGTACAGCTCAGCTTGGAAAGGCTGTCAAATTATTGGCATCACTGTGAGAGACGGAACTGTTTAGAGATAATGACTCAAAGCACTCCCTTATTTCAACAAAGCCAGGGTGCTTTGTTGAAATGGAGGTGAGCTTCTGATCTGATAAAGCAGAGGGTGGATGATGGCCTATGAGTGAGATAGGAGACAGATCTTGTGGTGCCTCTTCTCATGCTGAGTTGCCCTCCCTTGCACAAACCACTGGCTTGTGGGGCTCCCCCTCCTCTCCCTGGGGAAGTACCAGGACACTGGGGTGTGGCCTGAGATCATTCATCTCTGCTGGTGAACCACAATGGGCCATAATGAGCTGGTGTGAGTGGTAGCTGTGTTGCATTAGAAGATGTCAAGGACATGATCTACAATATTACATCACCCAGTGTGAAGCCCCTGCTCTGGGTGAGGTACCTGGGCATTCCCAACTGAACCTGAGTGAATATAAACTCAGTGGATGTTTTGTTCCTTGGATTTTCTCATGGATTTTTCCCCACCAGTTCTCTGGTCTTCCCCCACCAGCTAGCAGATCTGGTCTATGACCACCACTTTGACCAAGACTGCACAGCAACCAAGTCTTGTCATGGTAATTACCATACATGTAGCTGTGGATTGTTGTCTACATGCACACAAGACATGGTAAGTCATCCCTCCTGAATGGCTGTATCAAAAAGTCTTTTTACAGTTGTGTATGAATTTAAAAAAATACCTGCTGCTCTAAGAAGAATATATTTTTGAATTTGTATAATTTTGTCTTATCCTAATTGCAACTTTGCAAAATGTTATCAGCTACAAGCCAACATCCTTGCTCTAAAAGACCTCTGAATTCTTGGATGTTTCAATTAATTGCTTCTGTGTCATCCAACTAATCTCCATTACCTATTAGTTCTTTTAGAAATTAAATGAAAATATATTTCCTAGCAATTGTAACAGTAAGGAGGTACATATCAGAGGCAATTTAGCTTGCGCAAACATTTAAGCTCAGGACAGAAAGCTTTGGGACTCTTTTGAATGGCGACTCCTCCAGGGTAAAGAATAACAACCACAAGGAAAAGCTGTGACTTTAAAGGGGTAAAAAGGGGTTAGAACGCACAAAAATACAAGAAGAAAGTTGGATTAAAATAGATGGCACTTTCCTCAAAATCCCTATGTGCCATTCATGGTGATATATTTCACAGAAACCCTTTTGCAATTTAGCAATCCCAGCGGGAGCTTCTTTCACACATGGGCAGGAAGTGCCCATTGGCAGCTTGGCGGCTGACCAGCACCTCTAGTTCATGAATAGGTGACAGCTAAAACAATTTCAACATTGCAACCACTACTGCCTTATTCATCAAGTAATGGTCCTTTGCTGATCTGCCCAATTTCTTCCTCTTCCCTCCAAGTCGTAAATTGTTTGGACACAAGAAAATTTTTGCTCCAGGGTGAATTTAGGCACCAGTCTGTCCTGAAGCACAGGCAGAGGGAGTCACGCAGTTCCTTGGGCTGCTGAGAAAAACAGACAATCTCTTTCTTTTCTGCTGTTGCTTCTTAAATATTTTTCAATGCTCTTCAGTATAGAACCCCAGGAGAAGTGATAAAACTCCACTGACTGATTCTTTTTATATATGCTAGAAACTTGCACTCCTGGCCAGAAAGCTGTATTGCAGGAGAAACATTTTATTAAAATTTGCAAAACCAGCCCAAAAGGAAGGTTGGTTGTCTTTCTTGACAACTGTTGTTGCATCTGGCTGGCTCAGGTCATCAAAGTGTTGCTCCCTCTTGGAAGATAGATGGTGGTGAGCAATATTTAGTGTGTAAGACCCAGAAAATGTAAACGCGCTTTCAATCTATGTTAATTATACTGGTAATTACATCAAATATGAAAATTATTCCAAGAAATCAGGTGTGCTTCCAACACCATAACTGCATTCCTTCCAGCAAATTAAATGTTCATGGGACTTTTCATTGGCCTTGGAGCAGGCTACAGCCACTTTACCACTCCCTTGGCCTCCACAATGATGGGGTACCATACAGGCAGACTGCTGAAAATCACCCCCAGCCCACACTAAATCTAGACCACGCTAAGAATGCAAGTCAGCCCTGGCCAAAACAGTAATGACTGTGCAGGATGGGTGATTACAGGTGCTGAAGCCTCTGACTGACACTGATTTAATATTATCAGTATAGACAGCAAGCCTCAGGAACCAGAATTGCACCCAGAATTTTCTTCTGACTTCCCAAGTGCAGTATTGGTGGGTCATGACCTGGTAGCATTCTCCATCAGTCAGACATCTATGGAATTAACTGTATTACAGCTGACACAGCTGCCTTTGCATTTCTGTTCTAGAACAAACCCTACTGTTTTGAGATGGCTATGTACTCTCAATCTCATCCAGTACAGTCTAATCCAATGCCACCCAGCCCAAGTCAACCCTTACTGAGCAGGTGTAAAAGAGCAAAGTCTGGATTTCCTGTCCTCCCTCCCTGAGGTGTATATTCTGAACTCTAGAGATGGATGTAGAAATGAACCCATGATGGAGTAACTTAGAGCTGCCTACCACATAAAAAAAATTGTGTCAATTTAAATTACCTAAATTACAAGAGTTTATACTTCTTTGAGCACTCTTGAAATTGAGAAGGACTTTGGTAAATGGAGCTCAACAGAGCCTGTCTAAGGAGTCTAAATATAAGTTTAAAACATGGGTCTTAAAATCAGTCAGGATTTAATTTTTCATCATTTGAAAAGCAGAGAAGGTAGATAAAACAAGAAGGAGAGTGTAAGATAAGTCAAGCATTGTTGATTTCCCCTCTGATCCATGGGAAGAGACAGATACCCTCAGATTTACAACACTTTATATAGCAAGGCTTCTGTACCCAATATATTTATTTTCTTTTTTATTTTCAGAGATGTATGGTGCAGTTAACATGATCTTGCAAAACACAGCAAATCTGTATTGATAATGTTTTTTCAGGGAGGTGATGTATAGAAAGAGATGCCTCCCCACAAGAAGCTGTTTGCTTTTGCTGCACTGAACAAGTCAAATCCTATATTTAGTTAGTTAGTTAGTTAGTTAGTTAGTTAGTTAGTTAGTTAGTTAGTTAGTTAGTTATATCAGGAGCTATCCTGAAAAAAAACATTGTTGTGCGGGATGAGGGAGGACCAGGAACCAGTGACTGCCCTGGGACCACATGGAAAGTGCTACCACACTGTGCTGTTTGACACATTCACAACAGTGTTCCCTGCAAGATGCAGTCAGCCCCCTTGCAATTATTAACCTCTTCAGCCCAGGGTCAGTGAGGCTGCAGGGCAGGTTTGCCATCCATCCAGACCTGATGGCACTCCTTGCCTGGTTCTTGCTGCACCTTGCACTCCCACCCAAGCTACGCTCAGGGCAGTTGCCACCATCCCTCACCTTCACAGCTTGCAGCAGAGGACCCAGATGCAGGTGGTGAGGGACATGTGACAAAGGCACAGCAGGCTCACTTTACCTGAATCAGCTTCACACAGCAGCACACATGGGCATGCAAGATAAGCAGTGCAGACCATAGCATTGAAACCATGTTGGCAACACTAATACAAATAGATTGCCTATCGCCCACACAGACAGCACCATTTGAGGGCAATGCCAATGCTTGCATGTTTGAAAGAAACGTGAAATTGCCCTAGTTTCAAGCAAATTCTTTTAGGACAGGTGAGTCTACTTCTCATCAGGCAGGGGCTGCCTGATTTGCTACTCATTTAGGTGACATTTATATTCCAATAATGCTCAGAAAGCCTGACCAAAACTAAGACTGAAATTGCGCAAGCAATGTCTGGGAGGGTGCCAGCTTAGTTAATGGTTTAATGGTTACTCCTGCCCTTCAAAACTTTTATTAATCTTTTTCTCTCTTTCTTTTTTTTTTTTTTTTTTTTTTTTTTTCTGGAAGGCAGCAATTCTATTCTTAGCAACATCCATATTCTATGCATGGTTCATCACCATGCCACCTGGAATTAATATTTACCTTATTCTTAGTCTCAGTTAAGATGAGCAAGTGTCTTCTGGCCAAGTGACCCAAGAGCACCCCAAACGTGAAACATTCCCTTTTGTGTCTCAACTTTTCCCTGAAACATAAACATAAAGCCAAAGGGGGCTCTGTGAAATCCACAAGCTAGGAAAGAGAGGTGAGTGCCCCCATGCTGGTCTCTGTCCACCACAGAAAATCAGCACTTCTGTCATCCTGATACTCTGGATGACAAAGAGGAAAGCAGAGACAGATAGCTGCAGATTTCTGAGCAAGTTAAATCTATTTTAGCTTTCCTACCCAATAATTCACATTTTCAAAAGGTTTCAAGCCAATTGATGGCTCTACATTAGAGTCACTGCCAGAGACTGAAATGGTTAATGGCTTAATCATTGTTAAGAACACCAAAAGTCTTTTGTCCACTGTAGCAAACTGCAAAGAAACAGCTGCTCATCTACTGAAGCCCACCCCTTCCTGAATATGTTTCCTAATTTGGATGGCAAAAGAACCTTGAGATAAGATAAGGTGGTGCTATTGTCCAAGTATCCCAGGTCAAAGGAGAGGAATGTATCCACAAGTGTAAGGGGTTGAACTGCTAATATTTGACCACCAGCAGTACCCACCCAGGTGCTGTAAGAGACTGGTGCTAATGGACCAGTATGGAAGTTTGCTGGACTCTCCCTCCACCACTTGATGGTTACAGTCTGCAACCATTGAGACTAGAAGAAGAGGAGCAACAGGGTGTCATTGAAATATACAGAGTGGTGACACATTTTTCTACTTAGTGTTTCTTTCTCCTCCCTCCCATCCCTTCCTCTCTCTCTTTCTCTCCCCCTCCTTTACTGTTTAATGAAATCTGTACTATTGACTTGGGCCTATGGTGTCGTTTGTACCTCAATTCAGACAGAGGTATCTCTCTAATAATTGGATCATAATGGTCACTGCTGTGAGTGACAAGACATTCCTGCAGGAGGACACCCAAAAGGCTGAGTAGCACCTGAGTCAGCCACTCACTCCAAAAAGTACATGGTCTGTTGCCTGTATGAAGAGGGGAAATGCTCATAAGAGAAAAATATCTTCCAAATTTTGAGAAGGGGTGGCTTGGTAGAAGGACAAAGTGGATCACAGGAGTAACATATAATGTGAATGTCGCCTTGGGAATCTTCTATACACCTTCCAGCCAGGACAATGACGCCAGTGAATTATTCTTTGAGGAACCAAGGAACACTTCCAAGTCAACTGCACTTGTCCTAATGGGGGACTTCAACTTGGCGAAAATTAACTGGCAGCATCACACAGCTGGTACAGCCCAGGCCAGAAGATTCCTAAAATACCTGGATGGCAACTTTATGGAACAGGTCCTAAGGGAAATTAACTCAGAAAGATGTCCTCCTTTATCTGCTTATCAACAGAGTGGATCTCATTAATTAAGTGGAGATTGGTGGCTGTTTTGACCACAGTGATCACGAAGTGATCAAGTTTAGGCTGGATATTAGAAAAAGGTTCTTCACCTGAAGGCTGGTTGGGCACTGGAACAGGCTCCCCAGGGAAGTGGTCACAGCACCAGCCTGACAGAGTTCAAGAAGAGTTTGGACACTGCTTTCAGGCATATGGTGTGATTTAAGGTGTCTTGTGCAGGATCAGGAGTTGGACTCGATGATCCTTGTGGGTTGCTCCCAACTCAGCTCATTCTTTGCTTCTGTAATTCTACGTTCAACTAGCTGCACCTTCTGGTTCACTAGTTTCTTTTCAGTTTCAGTCTGTACCATATGAAAACATAGTTATTTCTACCTTATAAACCATTACCCAAACTAAAAATACCTTTGTAATTTGGTAAGTGAATTGAAACAGTGGATGACTGTCACTTCCTAATGTAAGTGATGAGAGTTAGAAGGGCACAAAACCTAATATGATAAAAAAGACACTATTTTTAATTTCACTTAGCTCTAATTCACATTTGGAGCAACTGAGTGCATTGCCTCCTGGGATATCTGGGATGAGAAAAATTCTGACAAACTGAAGAGATTTAATAATAACCAAAAACTGGTGAAAATAAAAGCATTAAACTGATTCTTACAGTTAATTACTAGTTATGAGGGAAAAAAAATACTTGCACTTCTAAGAAACCAGTAAACACATGAAAAAGAATTCATAATGTTGTCAGATCACATTTAGTTGCTTAGTGACAATTTGATATGACCTGATGGATCACTAAGCAACATACTGCCATTCATCAAAATAAATGTTCTCCATTTTCATGAGTATATATCTTCCTCACATGCAACTGTAAATGTGCATACATAAACGTGACACAAACATTTCTGCATCAGAGGAAAAACTGGACCTATTTGTCGGATCTATTTTTGGTTTTTTTCCTGTTTTAAATGAGAAGGACAAATAAACTTGACGTCAAGGTTGGTAGCAAGGTCTACTATATAAAACTGTGTCCATGAATCAGTACAAAGGAGTTAATGGCTACAGGGACAGCAAAAATATATAGCAAGCTGACATTTAAGAGAGAACTGTCTTTGTAATTAAACTGCTAATGTGCAAACCTAGAACAGAAAAAGTGATCACAGTAATAAGCCCTAAACAAAGACTGAGAACCAGAACAAATACGTCAATACCTACAGGCAGGGAGTACATTAGAAGTGATTGTCACTGCCAGTAATCAGTTCCTGAAAATGCTGAAGTTGTCAAAGGGGCTTTGCTTTTGGTGGCTGGGGTTGCTTATCTGTCTGTTCAGAGCACTCCTCTGTAACAACTTTCCACACTCTAGATGTAGGCAGCAGTCCAGCTGAACAGACTTAAAAAAAGATAAATTAGTACAAATGTCAGCTAAAATAGCTGAATACCAAAGAAGGATTCTCAACTGTGTTTATAAGGGGTTAGAGCTTGGCCCAAAGTCTCTCTGTCTCTAAGGAGATTGGACAGAATATCCGCATTGCTGGAAAGTACCCGCTGTGTATAGCAATCTGTGCCCAAAGGGCATGGAGTTATTTATCCTACTTGCTTGAATCATGGTATTAAGAATGATATATTAATTCAAGGTCAAAGTAGCCCACTGCTGCCAGACCATTTTTTTACTCCTCTGTTAAAAAACCTCTTCTATATCAGTGTGGAAGACAATTTTAAAACATCATCTCCACCATTTTACACATTTTAAGTCTTACTATGTCTAAACCTCTGATGCCTTAGGTTTTAGCTTTTATATTTTTCAGATTCTGTACTGCTTTAGTGTGTAGTTCTGAGCTTTATATTAGGGGATAGTAAGCTCTCTTCACAGAGTAGTAGGCAAAACAATTCCTTCTCTAGCTGGGGACCAAGGACAACTGATCCAAATCTCAGGCCCAAGAGCATAAACAACGGCGGAATGGAGACATAAAAACAAGAAGGATGGGACTTCATAATCTAAAGCTATAATTGGACAATTAACTCCAATATACTAATGGACCAGAACTTATAAATGTGAGAGACCTCGTGACCGGTCGTCCATTTTGTGACCATCTTGGGTGTAGCCCTGGCTGGGCTCTTGTACTGCCCAAGGTGTATCCATTGAGGCCTTCTAATAAATATCCACTTTATTCTTTAACTCCATCTAGCCTCTGTTCTAGGACAGCCTTCAGAAGACATCACCTCTCCATAAATTTTTACATCAGTTCTCTAAAGAGAGCCCTAGGAAAGCACACACACACAAAAAAAAAAAAAAATCACAGGAGCCTTAGAACCTGTTTTCAAAAGCAGAAGCATAGTTACTACACCTCCCCCCCATCCTGGAAATGTGAAGAGTTAACTTCACTGGGGTGTGGGTAAAACCAGCTGTACTCGGTCTGCTCAACTCCGGCCAGAGCTGTCTCTTTTTGCCATCTCCTTTGCTTTTTGGTGAGGTACATCTCTAAGAGCCTTTTAGGATAAGCTGGTGTTGGAGGTTAGGACAAACCGAGACAGCTGGAACCGCAAACACCAAAATCCGCAATTCTGACCACCAAGGAGCTCTACATAGGAAGAGCCTAAAGCCCCCAGTTTAACAAGCACAATGGTGCATATCCGGACCATACTTTTTGTTGCATCTCAGACTGCTGTCCCAAAAGCAATCAAGTATCCTCTCAGCCACCTCTAGAGCTGAATGTGCCTTGTCATTCCTCATGGGAGGCAAATAGGTTGACCAGGAAATGCCATGTAGTTGACATGAAAATAAGAGTTTTAAACTGAAGTGTCCTTCACTGAAGTCTCTCCAGCTAATTTAGATCAGGTTGGTGTGAATGACAGAGGAAACCTACTATTATTTTTTCTCCTGACAGTACAAGGGTTCTAAAAATTACATGCCACTAATCCCTCATTAGCTGGTGTTTTAAATTCCCAGGCTGTGTAGCTTGTGCTCAAGGAGAAAGTGACAAGAGAAGAATCATAATCCCTGTGGCAAGAGCTGTCACCAAATACCTGCTGGGTGATAAATCCACTAGGTTTTTCAACTAGTCTTTTTTTCATGCTTAAACTTCAGGGATGCACTCAAAATACAGAAAAATAAATGAAAATGACACACAATCTAAAATTCATGGCATATAGTATGACCTGTTTATACCAGCTGATATATGATGAGTTCACTCTTTACAAGACCCTTCATGTCATAGACTAGAAAAAGCACAGATTGACAAGCTATATATATTCCTAAATTGTTTTTCTATCATTTTCCCAGAAAATGTAGCTTGCAGCATTGCAGCTGGCTTGGAAACTGATCTTCCCTTGTAATGGCCACTAAGACTAAGCTCTCTATGCAGATTTCCAACACATTAAAATGAAACTAATAAACCAGGCATCATATTGAATAACACTCTCAAATTATTTGAGTTCAATATTCAACAGAACCAATTTGAACTAACAATAGGCAGACCAATTGCAAATGATTGCATTTTGCAAATGAACAAGCACAGATAAAAAGCAAAGATAACATCATCAAAAACATTTTAGCTGATAATCACTATGCGGTTTGCAGTATTTCATATTGTAGTGCATTTGTCACACATTTAGTAAAAGTCATGGTGCCATAAGCAACATGACACTTACCAACTGTGCACCTTGTCAGCATGCAAACACAGTGTGGTATAATCCCAGGCTGATGCTGGAAGAAACACTTATTAGGCATTGAGTCAAAATCCTCTCAATTCAGGGAGAAATTGGTAAGCAGCTTGTGTGGTTTTAAGGTATAAGCACAGAAGAGCTGAGGTTGGAAGGAACCTCTGGAGGTCATCCAACACAGCCATCTTGCTCAAGCAGAGCCACCTAGAGCCAGTTGCCCAGGATCAAATGTGAACAGTAGGCATGCTTCAGTGCAGAACACAAAACATTGCATTCCCAAACTTACATTTATCTACCATACAGATACAGGTCAAGTAGTGACGGGGTCAGCTTTCTCAGGCTATGCTGTCTTCTGCTTTTGACCTTGCTTGTGAGTAGCCAGCCCTAGGGGGAGCAGGGAAAGTTAATCACCTGTATGGGCTGTTGTTCTCCTTGTTGCTTTACATGACAACAAAGATATCAGATATCAGTGACTTCTTTTTCTTGATGAAACAATCAGGTACTGAGCAGTGCAAGTTTTCCCATGGGCTACTATCCCACCTGCATATCCCCCACCCTTGTTACTGACAGCTTGGGTTGGAAACCCCATACTCAGGGATTCTCAAGGTCAAGGAGGATTTTGCAGCCACTGCGCAAGATCTGGATAACAAATAGATTCAAGCCTTTACACTTCACATGCTACAACTTGAAATATCTTACAGTTATGATAGATGAAGCTTTGCTAACTGATGCATCATCCCTGTAGAAATCAATGGCAACACCTAATAGTTATGGAGTACCTGGTGCCACAGGGTCTTTAAGCTCTCTAAAAAGCAAAACACAAAAGCATAATAGTTTATGTTTATGTTACTAGTGCTCAGGAACAATTTCAGTTTACCCTATGGAGAGTTTTTCTGTCCTCAAATTAGTCAGTTATCCTTCAGGAAAAAAAATTCTTTTTATATAGCTTTATGAATATTACAAATAAACATATTCAGTTCTGCTGTTTCACAGGGTCTCACATCTCCAAGTAGCATGACGAAACAACAGAGAGATCTGGAAATATGTTGATACTGACTGCTGTCAATAGGGTAGGCACAACCCTCTGACAAAAAGAAAACCAAGTTTCAAGGCATCTCTCCTTGCAGCTTCTCGACTCCTGAAGAATTCATCACAAAAGGAAAACAAGAGTCTCTAGTGAATTGTGTTGTGTGGAAGGCTTACTGCTGTATGGTCAGTGAATAGTGAGTGCATTAGCAAGGAAAAATGTACACTGCCAGTGAGACAATGCCTGAGAATTTCCCAGCAGGATTACTCCAGCACAACAATACTATATATAGATGGTATGAAAATTTTAGTATAGGAAAGGCTCTGAGGGAGATACACACATACATATATAAAATATATTCTATCATTATGGTATTATTTCATTATTAGATTATTCTATATGCATTAACACAGTCCATGAGCCATTACATTGAAATCAGAATATTAATGAAGTAGAGTGTTACTGAGTAATTTCCATTCCTAAGTACAGAATGCATACCAGGGAAATGCACTGAATGTATCAACAAGAACAGTGAGCTACACTAATGCAACTTGGTTTTACCAAACAAACATCAAAGAACCAAATATAATGTCGCCCATGAACCAGTTTTCCATCCTTGTCTGAATATGTGTCTTTCCTTTGCTGGAATACTAGACTCTGGAGTCCACAGAAATACTTTGGTGATTGTCCACCAAATAGATCACCTTTTTCAGGCTAAAGAGAACTAAAAGATGCACTGGTATCAAGTCTATAGTCACAGATTTGAATGAAAGCTGTAGTTTCCCACAGCTGACAGTTTATTACAATAATTTTGGCTACACAACCAGAAACAGAGCCTTCTTCACAGGTCACTAGCAAATGAGGCTTTTCACAAACCTTTTTCACTCCACTGAGTAAAATGACCACTAAAAAGATGGGCTAGGATTCATCTGTGTCTGAGACAGTCACTCTGTGCTCTGTTTGAAGTCAGTTCTGAGGGACAGGTACTTTCAGAGGATGACTCAGCTGATGTGATTTATGTGCCTGGCTCAGGGTGACATTCATTGTCTCCTGCTGTCTGGAGGATGCTCACTTCTATCTTTTGACTGTAAAGTAACTGGCTAAAGTCTACTGCAAAACGGTTTGGGTAGTAAATACTGTGGTGACTAGCAATGACTGACAGCATAGCTTGCAGTTTGTGAATAGTTACCCTGTGGCACACTGCAGATTCCCAAAGGACCTTAGCACAATCCAGAAACCTCACAGATGGGCAGGACCAAAGTAGTCAGCCCCTCTCCCAGTGGGAAAGAGAGGTGTCTCCCATAAACCCAAAGTACACTGACAAACAATGTTAATTGATTTGCGGAAAGGTTAAACAGGACATTCTTCCTCAGTAACATTGCAGCAGAGGACAAAGGTCAGATCTTTTTGACAAAAAATGTGCCTCTCTAGAAGAAAATGCAAGTTGCTTTACCCAGTCAGGAATGATCATCAGCAAATACAAAATGTGAAACCATTAATTAATTATACCACAGTCACTTTGCTGGAGTGATGTAAGGATTAGTGCAGAGCAAGAGCTGGGCTTGACTCAGCAATGTCCTTTCTGTAACGAAAAAGACGTCATCATGCTCAATTATAAAAACAGAACTGCAGCTTGAAGATGCACAAGGTCATGGGCACTGTGATTCACAAGGAGATGAACAGGCAGAACATTATGAATCGTCACAGATCTATAAATTACATCATATGAAGAAAAACTGAATGCACTGGGATTGTTTAGCCTAAAGAGAAGGCTGAGAGAAATATAATAAAACTCTCGAGTATGTAAATGGGTGCTGCAAAGTGAAAACAATAGTTTATCCATATCTGCATTGGGCTGGTCAAATTAAAACAAATGGATTTGACTCCCAAAATAAAAAAACTACAAGGAACAGCTGAGGGGAATTATGTAGCAGCAAGAATGGAAAAACAGTAAAATATAGGGAAGACTCTAACACCAGAGATTTTTGTATGTCAGACCCAGGCACCGGAGAAGGTCAAAGAAATAACTACCTGACTCACAGCTCCTTGACAGGCTTCCCCAGCACTCAGACCCTGTGATCTCAATCATAGACAATCAGCATTAAGTAACAATCTCCTCCTGGGCATTTGTTAGATGGCAGAATGGAAAGAGACAACTTTTCTGATGAATAGAGATTGCTGTGGGATGTTCACAGTATAACAAAAAACTTAGTACATGTGCCCTGTGAACTACCAGCATCACACTCTATCACACTGCCAGCATCACACTGTCCTCTTCCCCGGGTTCTGGATTGTGCTACACTCTGAGCTGCTCCCCCTGCAGAGGTTACCTCAGATGGCTACTTACTTTGCTATTGGTGAGACTCTCTTTTCAGCTTTTGACTATAGTAGAAGGGTTCAGAGAAGTAACCTCCAAAGACACAATGTGTGTAGCAACAGATCCTGCAGTTCTGAAGTAATCAGTTAAGAAATATCTTGGATTTCATTAAAAAAAAAAAAAAGTAACATAAAAATAAACACCATACAAACAGATAGAAAAACACCTCTCTACAGTGTGATTTGACACCTTTCCCTTAAAGCACGAAAGTGCCTTTGAAGTTCAACATTAACTGCATGCATTATCATATAGCAAAGGAATGAATAAATAAATGTTAGGGCTGTTAAAAAAAAAACCATGCTGGAGATATATCTCTACCTGAAAATGTCATTAGTCAGCAACTTCACATCCTCTACCTCCCCACAGTCAGAGCTGCAGCTCAAGGCAGAGAAAATCTTGAGAGCCATCTCCCTCACTAACCACAGCCTGAGAAATTGTCCTCGCTCACTGCAAATAACCCTGTCAACTGTAAGGACCCTGGTAGGGGAAAATGTGCTAGAAAAACACATGGAAAAAATTTTAACTGTTTCCTTAACTCACACTAGCACCTGGAACTAAACAGAGACTAGTCAAGTGCACTATGAATAACTATGTCTTTAATGGGCCATAAATCACAGTCTGAAAGACAAGTCTCTGCCTTGAACCCAAGGCTGATACTGTAACCAGTCTTCCCCAGCTCCATTTCCTATTCCAGCATGTCTGGACCAGTAGCTCTGCTAGATGGATAATTTCTCCTTCATTTGTTTGGCCATTTCTTCACCATTAGAAATGTGAAAATGTGGGCTATCTGTCCTTGCTAAGAGAAAATAAACATGTACTTGCAAATCACTGTTGCTTTGCACAGAAAAGATGACGAAGGCATCACTGCTGAAGACAGCAGCATTTCTCTAGTTCAGGATGAGGGATTTTACCAATCTTCCATTTTTCAAGCTATGTAATATTTTGACAATCTTTCAAAAAAAAAAAAATCTACTCTGATTTTTCTGAGCAAGATGCCAGGAAGAGTGAGGTTGTAACTTTGTGTTTGATTTTCATTTGATTTGTCCTTATGTAATCAGTTACATAAATTACACTTTTTTTTAATACTCCCTTGACATTGGTATCAATGATTGTACAAGTTTTAAAGGAGTTGGAGACCTGCTGTAAGCTGTAGTGTTTGACACTAGCCTGTTTCCCCAGACTGAGAAAAAATTAACTAAAAAATTAAACTAAAATTAACTAAAAATTAATTCTTCAACCAATTAAAAAACCACAAAAACTCAAAAAAAAAACCTCAAAAAAAAAAAAAAGAAACAAAAACCAAAAAAAACCCAAAACAAACAAAAAAGCCCAAAGGGAAAAAAAAAAAAAAAAAAAAAAAGGCTTAGGAATGTCCTATCCCTTTCCACCACTGTGCTTCAACTCACTTTCCTCAATATGACATGGTGTCTCTGGGACCACACTGTAAATAGGAACCATGAAAAGACAGGGGTTAGGGAAAAGTCTGCCTGGCAGAAAGTTGCTTCTATTTTTAATCCAGAGCATTTCCATTGTGGGCTTGATGCTCACCCACAGGCCTCTACAGCAGTATAATGGAGCACCTGGCCAGTCCTTTCTGCACAGTCCTTCCAGCAGGTACCAACCATTCTGACCCAAACCCCATCACAGCCCCAGCCACCTGCCCACTCTCCTATGGCAGCTTGGCCAATTCTGAAACAGACCAGGAAAGCCAAAATTATGTGGAATTACCTAATTTTTAATTTCTAGTGAAGTTTGAAGCCAGTCCGGTGAATTATACAGCATCTTCTATATCAGTAATTTACCATAAGAATAAAAAAACAGAAGCCTGAGCAGCAGAGCTCTGTTGGCTGCAGTGCAAGAGTCATGACCATCCTGAGTCTCAGAAGTGCTGAGAGGTATCATCACAAGAGGTTTGAGCTCATAAAACCCCAGGAGCAATCACAGAGACAGAGATGATCTGGGGCACTGTTCTGGTCTTCCTCTCCTGATGCCAACATGAGAGCAGAAGCACAAAAGCACATTCGAGGACAGCTTTAAGCAGTGCCAGGCTGCCAGTACAAGGCAGGTGAAGAGGCAATATGCTGCAGCCAGGCAGTGTTACACTCCTCATCTTGTCCCTCCTTCCCTTGGGCCTGGGTTGCACCCCTGTCTGAGAGGGCACAAAGGCACCCCCATTACAGCTGACTGCTCGTGGAACAGAGGAGGAAAGCCCCTGCTCCAGTGCAAGCACCTTGCCCCTTCCCAGAATTACCATCTCACCAGGCAGCAGAGAGTGGCATATATTTTCTAACTCCATTCACACTTAAAAGGAATTTTCTCCTGGGTTCTAATTCACAATTATTTAAAAGAAATATATTTTCTCTCTAGAAATTGGGAATGTTTATCAAGATGTACAATTAAAAGGTTTGCATTGTAACAACTGAGGCAATTTCAGGATAATTGATAAAAAGACCTGAAAGCTCCTATCATTTTCATACCATACCTTGTCCATCCTAGAACCTACAGATCAGGCCCCACCTCCCTCAAGCACTGTCAGTCTCTTTTTTCACTGCATTATGTTCAGTCAATCTCATCTTGCCAAACTTGTGTTCCCTGTGGTGTGGCAACACAGACCATGAAAGCACTTCTACATCCCAGAGAATTAAGTTAACCTCTAAAGAATCTTCCACACAAGAATCAAGGGGAAAAAAAAATCACACCAAAGATAAGACATCAGGCTGAAGTGGAGCTTTTCCGCCTGTCAGTATGATGGCTGTACCTCTGCTGGCTCTGCAACACAGGGCTGCTCACCTCTCAGTTACCTCACCACTTCATCATGGCACAGCCCACAGCAGGGGATCTATTTCTACTATTCTACTATTTCTACTATTGCAAAACCAGAACCACTGAGTTATGAAACTGAAACAAGAAAATCATTTAATAGCCTTCCTGATTTTTATGGTGAATGCAAATGCTTAACCAATTATATCCTGGGGTGCATCAGGACACTGTCAGACATTCCAGGGACATGATTGTCCCACTCTGTTCTGCTCTGGTTCAACCCATCACCAGAAATGTTCCAGACTTTCACATCAGTTTGTGCGGAGCCATAGGGGCCCCTTCTGGTTTATGGGTTTATGGTGTGGGATGCCAGTAAGTGATGACTGTGGCTCATTCTTGCAAGGTGCTCCAGGTCCTAAATTCCAAATGAATTCAGAGGATACTGAATGGCTTCTGCTGCTGGCAGGATGTAGCCTTTAACATAAGGCTTTTCAGTCATGTGTCCTGAAGTTAAATAAAGGATAAATGAAATCAAAAATGCTGAAAATAATTTTTAACTGGTGTCTGTAATACAATCTAAAAAAATACCCAGTGCACCTTCTCTTGGAAATATTATGCAAGTTATACATATGCATCACACAATGTACATAATTCATACTGAATATTTATATGTTTGTCTGTTTATGTACATACATCTAAAAAGCCCAAAAGTGAGAAAAATGGTCTGCTTCATAATACTGTGAATGTCCTAAAAATTGCAACAACAACAAAAAGGTAAATATAAAATGTGCCTAAAGAAAACACAAATTTCAGTAGAACAAGTTCCAGCAAACCCAGCATCTTTGTAACAAAATAACTGTCATCAAGACTGAACTAAATCCATGAGAAAAATAAACTGTTTCCTCTAAACATCATCACCCCTACCACTGACAAGATGCATACTGCTGCAAAAGTCATGGAAGACAAAAGCTAAAAAACATTCCAAATTCAGTAAGAGATACTAAGAATACCTAAATTTAAAAAAAAGTCATCAAACAACTGCAGACTGTCCATTGGTAACCTATTAATTAGCTGAATCTACTACTGAGACAGAATACAATTTTTCCTCAAAAATCATTCTTGACACATGCTGTTTCCATCTTAGTTTCATTATGAGTTAAATGTTATATTTTGTTCTTTGATTAAAAAAGCATTGTGTCTTGCACCCTCCATAGGTACTTCAGCAAGATTCTTCTCGTGTCAAAACACAAAAGACTCGAATATGTGGCCAAGAGTTTACAATAATTTGAAGACTTGTAGGTTTTAGACAATGAATACCTGGTATTATCATGAACTAATGGCAAGGTGATTTGGAAGTCCTTATTTCTGTGGCTAAGGGGATTCCTAACTACACAGATTTGCAGTTTCCATCACCAGTGCAAGAGACCTTTCTAAGTGGAAAGTATGCCATACTTGCAATGTGCTGTTTTCTGGTGCCTTCCTCATGAGGTATCTGCTACTAGATCACAGCATGGATTTGCACTATGCTGACCTTGGTTCCTGTCCAACCTATCAGCTCTTGGACTCTGGCAGCTCTTTGTTCCCCTCCTAGCCCTGTGTAACTGCTGCTTTCAGCTGTATTTTGTGGGAAAGTGTATTTCTTTCTGAAAAATTAGCCAGATCTTCATGCTCAATCTGTTGTAATGTCAGCAGCCCCTCCAGGATGGTAAGGAAATTATCTGAATGTAACAGCTAGTGATGCCTCAAGATCAAGTGCTATAAAACATATATTTCTAGAAACATATTACATTCAAGTGCAGAACATTCAGGCACACCTTAATAGTTTTCCCTTGTGTGAAGTGCATGGTGCTGAGACTAGGATTCTTTTTTTCCCTGACTGATGCTTTCTCATATGTCTTACAAGGTCTTGTGCTGCTGCTAGCCATGAAAGCAGTGACTGGCAAAGCTGCACAGGCTGTTCAACTTAATTTCCTTTTGTTGCTGAGGCACAGTTTGATGTGTATTTGTTTTGTTGGGTGCTTTGGATTTGCTAGCAAATCTGGGTGAGCTGGCATTCTCTGTCTCAGTTTGCTTACCTTTTCATCTTTCAGTTTTTAATATCATGCTAAGCTGATTTCCTGCAAAGACATGAACAAACAGGCATGTACATGCTGATAAAGAACAGACATTTATCCTATGCTAACAGCTCTTCCTCAGATGTTGTGCCCATGTGCATGCAAGAACAGAATGTTTTGAAGAGCATGTCATGATGCCCACACCTGAAACACTGGTTGCATATCCAGAGGTCAGGTTGATGGAAGACTGCTTAAACACATGTCCTTTTTCCTTGGATGAAGCTACTTTTCAACTTAAACATGCTCATGAGGACATCTTTTACTACACTGTGATTTTCAGAACCATTTGGATGGAGTTTTTTTACCTGCCACTAAACTGTAAAAGTGTTGGCTGAATAGACATCTTTAATAGATTAATATATATGAATCAAACTTTGCGTCACAGATAGTAGTGTATTAACTTCTTCATGTACAGATAAGTAGTTTGTGTTTCATCCACTTTCAGAATAGCATGAACTGTGGTGCATGACGTGTCTCTTCATTTCTGGGATGTGCTTTCTCTATTGACCTAGGTTGAGCCTGCCTAGATATCTCAGTTAAGTCTTTTAAGTTAGTTAAAATGAAACTGTGGTTTTATCTGTCTAGACAGTATATAAGAATACCCTGACCTCAGATCTAACTGTCTTCAGCTTTTTTTACCAAAGAGGCACTCACTAAAAAGGTAGCGTCTGTGGAGAAATAGTAAAGAAATAACAAAGCAAAGGGCACAGGTGGGATGCAGGCTGTTTAAAACTATGCTTAACATCAATTTAACATATTGTTTATTTCAATATCTCTTTTTAAGTAAGGTAATAAAAGCATTTATGCATACACATGAAATTGTGTGATTGAAAGATTGGCCTTAGAAACAACACATAGCAGATTTTCAATATATGAACTCCTATTTACATAAGAAAACTAATTATTCTGCTGTTGGATTTTAGGATGAAGGTCTACAGAAGTGTCACAATCTTGGTGAGCTTACTGATACCAAGACACAACTATTCTTCAAAGATCAAACAGCTCTTCTAAGACAAGTCTGGTTACAGAGGCTCATATATTCCCCTCAACCCCAATACAACCTATAAATCTCTTTCTCTGTCTTCCTAAAGAATTGGCACCTTTTTTCTTTTTTTTCTTTTTTTTTTTTTTTTTTTTTTTTTTTTTTGGATTTCACCCAAATTGTTGATTCTCATTTTAAGGATGTATCCTCAACATTCAGTATATAGTGTGAAATAAATTTAAATGGTATTTAGCTATTTCATTCTCTTCATCATTACCCCTTTATAATAACTTGAAATTTTATATATTTTTTTTATGCCAACCAGCAAGTCTTTGTATAACTTATTATCTTTCACAGTCTGAAAACCAATTTAATATCCCTTCAATGACTTTGTAGAGGTGACATGCCTCAACATTTCTATGTATTCATGTTAACAAAATAAGATAGAACTCCTGGTAATTCTAAAACTCCTTTGGTAGACAAGGAAAAGAGCAATTAAAAAGTTTGATGCTCATTGCAGTGGGTTTGACTAGATGACCTTTAAAGGTCCCTTCCAACACAGGATAGTCTATTCTATAGTTCTATGATGCTATGATGCAAAGCTTTCAAGGTAAAATGATGAGTTGCTCACTGAGATGCTTTCACGATGCCAGAAAAGCAGTTGGGTGAAAGTAAATATTAATTTTATTTCTCCAGCTTCATTGTTGTCTTTAAAATAGACACACAATGGATGATTTCTCTTTCAACTATTTAGTAAAAAGCTATGAAAAGCATTTTGACATTAATTTAAGGAGTCATGGACCACAAAAGAAAACACACATTTTTCAGTGTGTTTAATTGCTTTCTCAGTTGAAAAAAGTAACTAATCTATTTTGTCAGTAACTTCAGTTTGCACTGTATTACTTTTACTGTGGATGAATCTAAAACCCAGTACTTTTAAATATTCTCTCATGACCAAGTGATAGCTATTTGAAGACCTACAGATATCCAGAGATATCTGGTGTTCTATAATGCAGTTCTCTTGCTTCTGCACCAGTCATGATGTTGTTTCTAGCAGCAAAATATAAATACAAACCCAAATATATTTCAAGGGTTTAATTCTTAAAAGTAAAATTACTTTTATAATCTGCATTTATAGAATCATAGAATGGTTTGGGTTGGAAGGGACTCAAAAGATCACCTAGTTCCAACCCTGCTGCCATTGGCAGGGAACCTTCCACTAAACCAGTTTAGTCAGAGCCCCATCCAATCTGGACTTGAACACCTCCAGGGATGAGGGGTCCACAACCTCTCTGGGCAACCTGTTCCAGTGCCTCACCATCCTTATAGTAAAGAATTTCTTCCTTATATCTAATCCACACCTACTCTCCTTCAGCTGAAGGTCATTCCCCTTTGTCCTATCACTACATGCTCTTGTGAAAAGTCCCTCTCTAACCTTTTGGAAGGCTTCTATAAAGTGTCCCTGAAGCCTTCTCTTCTCCAGGTTGAACAGCCCAGACACTCTCAGTCTATCTTAATAGAAGAAGTGCTTTAATCCTGTGACCAATGCAGTGCCCCTCCCCTGGACTCATTCCAACAGGTCAATGCCTTCTATTGTTGGGGAACACAAATCTGGATACAGCAATCCAGGAGAGGTCTCACAAAAGCAGAGAGAAGGGAAGAATCACCTTCCTTGACCTGCTGGCCACACTGCTTTTGATGGAGCCCAGCATACAGCTGGCTTTTTGGGCCATGAGTGCACACTGCCAGCCCATGTCCATCTTTTCATTCACAAACACCTCCAAGTCTTCCTCCCCAGGGCTAACCTTGACCCAGTCTGTAATTGTGCTTGGGATTGCCCTGACCCAGGTGCAGGACTTTGTGCACTTGGCTTTGTTGAACTTCACGAGGTTCACACAAGCCCATCTCTGGCCTTCTCCAACAATGAGAGGATCCTCATTCTCACACTCCCTGCTATCACCTTCTGCAATTTGGATGTTGTGTCTGGAATGCTCACTGGTGAGACAATAAAGTCAGGAGTACCTCAACCTTTCTATGTCCTGGGTAACTAGGTCTCCCACACCCTTTCTGAGGACTCACAGTTTCAATAATTTTTCTTTTATTGCTGTTGTATATTACCCTTATACTCATCCAGATTTACTTCTCCCAGTACTCTAGCTTTGCTTACCAGATCCCTGGCTGTTAAGACAACTTCTCTGTTTTCCTCTCAGGCTACCTTTCCCTTGCTTTCACCCTCTGTAAGCTACCTCTTTGCAGGGATGCGTTGCACTTGAGACTGAAGGAAACAATCCTTGAAAACCATCCAGCTCTCTTGGGCCCCTTTTTCCTCCAGGGCTCTGTCCTATGGCTGTACCAAGGAGACCCTTGAAGAGACCAAAGCCTTCTCTCATGAAGTCCAGGGTAGTGTTTACAAACTGGTTTTGATCTGACAGTCCTCCTGTCTTTACTCATTAATGCAAAATCATATTACCATTTATATCATAAGTTGTAAAGCATGTTTTTAGTTGCAAGGGGATAGCTTTCCTTTTTGATAGGATTTAATTACAGACCACAGCCACAGACCATGCAAAAATATAATTCAAAGGATCAAACATAAAAGAACAATAGTTGGACATGAAGTTAGGTGATGATCACTTTGACAACTCTATCCTGCTGCATGTTGAGCAAACAAGCCCCAAGTGTTGTGTCCCACACTGCTATTATTTACTCCCAAGTGATATATATGATGGATCTTCTTCAGTTAACAGAAGTTAGAATACTCTGATAGTACTTTTTCTGTAATTCTAGCTGTAATTCTTTCAGGTAGACTTCAGTTCTCCCGTAAATTCATCCTGGTGTATCATTTTGTGTTTCATAGGCAATAGAACAATAGTTGGACATGAAGTTAGGTGATGATCACTTTGACAACTCTATCCTGCTGCATGTTGAGCGAACAAGCCCCAAGTGTTGTGTCCCACACTGCTATTATTTACTCCCAAGTGATATATATGATGGATCTTCTTCAGTTAACAGAAGTTAGAATACTCTGATAGTACTTTTTCTGTAATTCTAGCTGTAATTCTTTCAGGTAGACTTCAGTTCTCCCGTAAATTCATCCTGGTGTATCATTTTGTGTTTCATAGGCAATAGAACATACATCCATATACAGTCAGAGAAATTTAGGATGCATTATTTGTGCATATCTCATATAAATCACAATGTTTGAGTTCAAGTATGTAGAACTTTATTTTGAACAGGATTGCTGTGAATAGCCTTTAGCAAACATAACTCAGAATTCCCTCCAGAGGAACAGCTTGCACTACTTCTCTCAACCATTCCCAAATCTTCATCCTTTTCTGACCAGGCTATTCAATCTTCACACTGCAGACTTCCAGCAAAGTCACAGTGAATCCCTCACATTCAACTTGTGAGTTTCTTCTCCTCAGAAGTCCCCTGAAGTGCAACTCAGTCCTGGCCACTATGGTTAGCTTCAAGGGAAAACTGCTATCAGTGCATTTCTACCACAGGACTCGGAAGATTTTCCCCTGCAATAGCTTTAATGCTGAAAGTGCTCCTCCGATCAGTACCAAGCAGCTCATGACGGTTCACTATCCTTCTTTTTCAAAGTTGCTAAATTTGCATGGATATCATTATAGGGCACTTCTGAGGGGTCTACCTGGGAACAACCAGGCAAATTCAGAAAAAGATAATATGCTATTTTACTTTAAAAACCTTTTCTGTACCTCTAATCCATCTTACAATAAAATGTATAACACTCAAGTATTTGCTGGCTACAAAAAAACACTCCTATAAGTGATTTTTTTTGTTCTGAATGCAACACCCTTTTAGCTATTCATGATCTATAGAACATGAATATATGTCTAATAGTCAAACCAGAAACACAAAACCATGTTTGTGACTCTTCCTACTTCTGTGAAATTCAATGAAGTCTAAGGACAGCTTATGGAGAAAAAAAAAATCTGAGATTTTTCTCTTGGTTTTTTTATGACCATGGGTCTCTCTAGCCCGAAAACAAGACTTAATCAATATATTATCAGGGCTGTGAAAAGGTTGAGTTGAGTCAACCTGCCTCTTACACAAAAGATGAAGGGTTGACTCATAAAAAAGGAGAGAAGTAATTACTCTCAGGGACGCTTGAAAGAATAAGGAACAGGTTTAAACTAAGGAATATGTAGTCATCCAACAACTCTGCACAGCTCTTACTAAACATCATGTGGGGGAAAGCAACAGTCCAGCTGACATTAAGAAAGTGATTCACAAAGAATAGCTCTTCCTTGGGGAGGCTGGTCTCAGGATCACAGCCACATGCCAGTGAGGGGAGGTGGTCCATTCTGGGACAGTTCATAGACCTAATATTAGTCTTCTGCTTCAGGACAGCAGCGTCTCTAAGGTAAATTTTGCCCTTGTTCACTTTGTCCACTTTGTCCATTTTTTTCTGCCTGAAGCACGTGTTCTGGGAAATGGGTGCATGTGCTTAGTCTTTGAAGTGGGAGTCATTGTTTTCTGGAGTACTTAGATTTTTAATTTATTTCCTTGCTATTTATTTTTGGTGATGAGTTTAATAGCCCTAGTTTAGATTTTGCCATAGATATACAGCAGTCAAAACAGAGAGGACAATGAAGACAAAGTGACCTCACTGTGTTTTCTGGAAAAGGAGAGTCCTAATGAGGTTTTAAAGGAATTTACTGTCTCTATCTCTGTCATGATTTAGCCAGTGTCTGGACCTTTAAACTGGACAGTACTGGCCAAAGAGATTTGATTGTTTGCTAAGCACTACTCCTGAAAGAAGTCCTCCATACCTGTGGACAAAAGGTGTCCCCACTCCAATCAAATGGCTTAAAACATAGACTCAGGGCTTCAGCTGGAACAAAAAACTATTTATACATACATATATATATATATATATATTTCAGCCAAGCTTACAAAACATTGCAATGAAGTCCTACAAGAGCACAGAAGATAAGATCTACCCAAGAGTAGTGAGGGAGATGCCAGAAGAGCTCAGTGAGACAGCTTTTTCTAGAAAGTTTTTTAAGATTAAAATTAATATTATTGAGTTTCTTTTACTATCAGTATAACTCCTGAAGGCTTTCCATCATTTACCAGCAGTCCTGACTAACCAGGAAAGGCCCAGTAGACTGGAGGTTAGCCTAGGTGATACCCCTCTACAAGAAGGATCAGAATGATGATTTGGGGGATTACAGATTTCTCAACCTGACTACGGTGCTGGGGAAAATCATGGAGCAGATAACCTTGAGTGCCACCATGCAACATGTAAAGGACAACCAGGGAGTCAGACACAGCCAGCATGAGTTTGTGAAAGTCAGATCCTGCTTGACCAACTTCATCTTATTCTGTGGCAGGGTGACCCACTTGGTGGACGAAGGAAAAACTGTGGATGTCCTTTGCCTGGACTTTAGAAGAGTTTTTGACACCATTTCCTGCAGTGTTCTCAGGGAGCATGTCCAGAGAAGGGCAATGGAGTTGGGGAAGGGTTTGGAGCACAAGTCTGATGAGGAGCAACTGAGGGAGCTGGAGTTGTTTAGCTTGAGAAAGACCTTATCACTCTCTACAGCTTTCTGAAAGAAGGTTGCAATGAGGTGGAGGTGAGCCTCTTCTCCCAGGTAACAAGTGACTGGACAAGAGGAAGTGGCCTCAAGTTGCACCAGGGCAAGTTTAGATTTGATAGTGGGGAAAGTTTCTTCACCAAAAGGATGTTCATATATTGGAGGCAGGCTGCCTAGGGAAGTGGGGCAATCAGCATGCCTGGAGGTATTTAAAATATGTGTAGATGTGGCACTGAAGCACATGGTTTAATGGTGGATTTGGCAGTGCTGGGCTAATGTTTATACTTGATAATCTTAACGGTCTTTTCCAACCTAAACAATTCTATGATTCTATGAAAACAGCCATAATAATTAGTTTCAGAGGGAATTGCAAATAGCAGTGACCTTTCTGTATTCAGAGTGCTGTCTTCGTGCACAGATCTGAGAGGACAAACAGAGCAAATTCAAGTGCCTAAGTTTGAACAAAATCCCAGCAGGATTTGGCACAACCCTGCACAGCTGCCAGCTGGAGATGCCTCACTGCTGGGAGTAGGAAGGCAGATACTGTGATGGGACCACAGGAAGGGTCTGCAGGACAGAGCAACCACAGGAATACATGGTAGCTTCAGGAGCTCACCCTGAGCCACAGTCATCTCAACATTTATAATATCAAACACCTGTAACACTAGCGCTGGGAAAAAGGATTTTTAAAATTCCTCATTTAATTGCAGGGAAGAAATTATAGTAATGCAGATGGCCTGTAAAAATCTTGGAAACACAGTAAATTGGTATTAACTATCATAATGAGTTAAGGAATGTACAAAAGTATCCAGATGTTGAGTGAACACTGCACTTTGTCACAATTTATTACACTTGTTTAAAAATTCAAAGCCAAAATGAAATTACATGAATCAAATAGGAAGAACCCTCATCTCTTAAGCAGGACACATATCACAGCAAAAGTGTTGGTTTAAGTGGGGGAGACTGGAAACTCCCTGAAAAATAAAACAACGTAACTTTGCATGAAGATCAATGTAAACTACTGCAGAGATTTTCTCATATCTAGTAAGTGCTGAGAGGAACTCAGAGGCAAAAATCTACCTACATCTCCGTAGCCAGTTAACATATTTTTGTACTGTAAATGGGGGCTGCCTTTTTCACTGGCAGAGATGTCATGGCAGAGATTTCACAACTGAATTTTCACAAGCTGGTAGACTACACAATGCCTTGGCATGCATACAGGATCTTCTAGGGAAAGCATGAAGCTATCCCAACATGCTGCTGTGATTGCAGGGATGGGCCTTTCTCACCTCTACACACCTGTTACAGTTGGGGAGACTGAGAAAGAAAAATTGATAAAAAATTCTTTTCCTTTAACAAAAATCAATCTGCTTTTTTTCACATTTAAGTGATTTTTTAAAATATACACACGCCCACAAGCCAGCTGCTAGGAGACAAGCTAAGAGACAAGAAGGAATGTGCTTCACACAGGCTTAGAAAAGCTGTGGTTCTGCTGGTTGTGAAAGGAGAAATCCACAATTGGGCCATTTTTACTGAAATGCAAGCCTGCAAGTTTCCCATTCAAAATAGACAGCAATCAAAATGTGGCCCTTAAGGTTTCACATGTCCTGAAACCCACACAAGGTAAATGAAAAAAAAATAATCCTTCAATTTTGATGGTCAGATTTTACACCTCAATACTCACCAACATGCTTTAATTAAAATAACTCTTCCTGAGTCACATAGAAAGAACAATTCTAGTGAATGTGTGAATATACCAAATACAGAGGGCCTGCACTGCCACTTACATGCACTGGCAGGCACGGAAAGCAAGTCAGTTGGAGCATCTCTTTTTGCTCCTTCATTCCCTACAGAATGTCAAGGAGCTTCTAAACTGGAAAGAGGTCACTTCCTCCAGCAGCAATCCTGCCCTTAGAGCACAGTAGTAGCATGGCCTGTCCCAAAAATGTTTTGGATACTGGAATTATCAAGGGTATTAACCAGTACTTAAATGTAAAAAAAAAAAAAAAAAAAAAAAAATAGGAAGAAGGGAGAGAGATTGTCAATCTAACCAACAACAGGGATACAGGGATATTCATGGTGACATCACCCCATCTCTCATCCTGAGAGAGTCTGTGTAAGCTTTACCACATCATCTGAGGACACTTCTTACAGAACAGCTGCATCTCATGGAGACCTGTTCAACAACCATGCAAGCAAAATAACAGTAGAGTTTGATTTTAGGAGTAAATGGCCAACATTACACAGAAAGCTTGAGCCAACACCCACATTGAATTAAGATGGCATCTTCTCTCCTGCAGCAGCTGCAAACACAGTGACCAGGGCTGAGAGCTGGCAGGCAGAGGCTCAAAGAATTGCAGAGCACTTTCAATCACCTAAACACCCTGCAGTGATAAGTATCAGGAACATGTTTATATACAGCTACCTTACAGAAAAAAGCAGAAGGTTTTGACATACTGCTTGAGGCAACCTGGCAGGGAGGATGAGCAAGGAAAGGATGGGGACCTGCATGTGACAGACCTGGGGAACACAGGCCAAGATTCCAAGAACTTCTAGCATGTTCAATCTCTAGTGCAGCTTAGTGTTCGGTCTTTTTGAAAGTCCAAACCCACAGGCCATGGCTGGCTCCTTGTCTATGTATGACTTATGTCTTGCATGTTAGAGGCAGTCTCTCAGCTGGCAAAATAAAGTTTACCTACCAGTATGGGTTTGACTGTATTTTCCTAAAAGTACCATCAAAGCAGATGGGTTAGAAGTGCAAAATACAAAGTCTGAAGCACTGTGAATTGTGCAAGCAGAGCAAAGTGCACTGAAGGCAAGCTAAAGACTCTGGTTGAACCTGCAATTGACCTAAGGCCATGGGAGAAATGTTTCCTCTTTGACACACCTGGATCTTGAGCATCACTGTCACGACCCAGTAGTTGGACTCAAGGAAAATGAGCTTGACAAGGTAACATTTCCCTTCTCATGTGGCTCTAATCCTGGTGCTGGTGATCCTTCTGGTGCTGTGTTTGAATGGGGAAGTTTAGAGGCCAAAAGCAACTTTAGATTATGTCTTCCAGCAGTCCATGCTGGTGGCTTATTCTGTCCATTGCACATCCTCATCCATTTCTATTACCCACCTGGGGCAAACAGCTTCATTCATCACCCCAAGACTGTGCACGAGCCTCTCAGGCTTCATCAAAACTGGTGAATCAGGGTGCATATCCCTTAAAGCCCTCAATTCATCCTGCCCTCTGAACCCCTGTTCTTCTCTTTTCTCAAGAACTCCTCACTTTTCTGAGCCACCCTCTCATGCCAAAGAGGACTCTACAGGCTCTTCTCTTTTGCTTTTCACAAACTGAATAGTTATTGGCACAGGTTGATATAAGTGGTGTCCTTGCAGAGCAGAGGAAAAGTTACTTCATTCAATTGCCACAGCACTTCCCCCCTCCAGTCTGGATGTAGCATCTCCAGAGTTACTTCCTATTTTTATGAAACCTGGACAAAGTAAGTTCTTCTCCAACTCTCCTCCCATTCTCACTCCTACACAATGGTGTTTAAGCTCTCTCCTATACAGCACAGTCAAGCTCACTGCAATCTGACTGACATAAGTCTGGTAAAGGGTTACCAAATTGGTCAGGGGACTGGAGCTCAGCATATGCAAGGGGAGGCTGAGAGCTGGGTTTGTTCAGCCTTAAGAGGCTCAACAGAGGAACCAGTCGGAATCATCTCAAGGACAGATGGTGATGGGATGAGAAGCAATGGACCCAATGAAAATCCCAATTAAACAGGAAACAAATTCCTTCTCTGTAGAAATATAAAACTTGATTAGAGAAGGCCCAGTATCACCTGATTCTGTTGGAATTATATTGAATGAAGGTTGAACTAGATGACCCACTTCTGATTTAAACTATTCTGTGATTTTATGATTTCATTTGCCACATCAAAAACTGTACATTGCCAGACTCCATTGGGAAAGAGGCTAATAAGAAGCAGCAGCAGAACAGGCAATGGAGATACAGATGCATTGTAATTGCTTTTGCCCTGCTCATCATTGTGCTTCTTGATGTTTTACACAGTGGGGAAAGCATGAGCCTTTAGAAAGGCCAAGGGAAACTCATCCGTGTCCTGTAACAGTTGTGTCCATATTAAGACATTTTCTGTCTATAACACTACTGTTTGCATTCTCTGGGGCTGTCCTTAAAGTTCACCACAACGTTACTGGCATTTTTTAGCATTTCAGGTTATTAAGACAGCAAGAATTTTGTAAGTCATACTTTGAAATGCACTGCTTCCTCATAATTTGGTTACTACTCTTCTATGGTTCGTAGTAAGTTTAGAAACTGGATTGGCAAGGTTATTTTATGGTTAAAAAAAGCCTTCAGGAATTATACTGATAGTAAAAGAAACTCAGTAATATTAATTTTAATCCTAAAAAGCTTTCTATGATTTGTTGATATAAAAAGCCTCTCAAAGAATTCACTGAAAAAAATCCATCACAGTGAGATTTTAATGAACATAGCATGAAAAGGCTCCAAACATAACAAACTGGCACTGATTTTCTGCATTAATAACATCAGTTATCTAAATGTAAGATGTTCACTTTCAAGACAGCTGTACACACGGAAGCCCAGTACACATGGAAGACATTTTTTAATCTGGCACAAGGGAGACCTCAGTAAGTGGAACAGACTGGGATCCAGGAGAGAAGCAGGCAGTGGTACAGCAGGTGTTGTCAGCCTAATGGGGAACAAGGGCATGAAAAAGGCACCTGTACTGGGTCAGAAATCAGAGAGCATCTCCAGAGAGGCATTCACTCCTACCTGCTCAGGGTGACACCTGGCTTTAGAAATAGGCAGCTGCCATTTGTGCATCTTTGGATGCAGTGATCATCATGTGCAATTGACATAAAAAACACACAGTCGCTTTGTTCTACAGAGCGCTGTTGGCGGCAGTCAGCTTGTGGAGACTGTGGCACAAGCCCTGGGTGCTCTGGTTCAGCTGGCTGGGCTCCAGCCCTGACTCTGTGGGTAAAGCACCACAGCAGCTGCTGCAGACCCTTGGAAGGAGCTGCAAATCCTGCTCTTGTTGGTGACTCTTGGTACAACCACATATATCTAAGACAAAATAAGGATGTAGGTTGGCCACCAACACCTATTTATGTCCTTCATTGCATGGGGTGGTGGTATGAAAATAGTCAGAGAGATGCACATCTTATTTTTAACCCATCCACTGATTTTTTTGTGCATGGTGCACTGCTTATTTCCTTTATGAATTACAGCCTGCCCCAGAGACTGATTATTTACCTGTTTGATTTTTAGGAGAGTGAACCAAGTGAAAATGGCACTGAGCAGAGAACAACAGCCTGTATACTGAGAAAGGGAACTTACGGAGAAGACATCTTAATCTTGTAGCGAACATTTTGTAAAAGGAGAAAATAATGTATATTAGCAGGAATAAATTCCACTTATTTCCTCATAATTTCATTAGGAACTGGTATTTATACAGGATAAATGTCTTGGATAGATCCCTATAACACTTCCTTTAATTTGCTTGCATTACATTTCTATTACTCTAGGTTTCTCATCAACAGACACAGAGTGCTCAGGAAGCAAGACAACTCAAAATAATAATTTAGCAGCAACTAATTTGTACACATACAAATAGAATCATTCTATCAGCTTTAAATTGTGAAAAAGAGGTTAGTTAAAAGTTTAGTGAATTATTTAATAGCTAGTGCTACATGAGTAAGAAAAGCAGAAAAGTTTCTTACATCTAACTTTGTCCCAAACATTCCATCAAACAAAGGCATTTTCTTAATGATTAAAAAGCAAAATTAATGATCCATGTTACTGAGGCAATATAAGCTTCTCAACAGAGACTGTTAATAAATTCCCTGAGTCTTTCGACCCACAGCCTCTCACAGCACTTGCCAAGCACCAACTGCCACAGGTCCCCTACTGCAAATCCATCACATCCTCTTGGAAAAGAACCGCTGCCTCCCACAGTCCTGAACACAATCCTGCTAATAACATGGAATGCAGAGATGGTGGCTGGGTATGTGGGAAGCCTGCAGGGCAGTTTTGGAAGACCTGGGCAGAGCCCAGCAGAACAAGGGGCTTGCACAGGCATACAGCAGACAGCCCCTGGGAAAGCACCTGCCATCCCAGTCCTTGGTGCAACAGGCTCCTTCCACAGCTCCCAGTGAGACAAGGCACAGTGCATAGGGAGTTCCTGAGAGGCAGTGCTGCCCAGGGGAAAAAGCAAGAGCACTGGCTCTGCCAAGGGCTAACCCTTCACTTTTCTTTCAACAAGCCATTTATTGCCCCCTAAATATGGTTAATTTTGTGAAACCCTTTCAGGCCCTTTGGTAAAAGGGGGTCTGTGAGAACCAGATACTCAGCAATTTCAATACTATTTAGAAGGCAACAAGTCAAGCCCCCCTTTCAGATTCCTTACATCATGGTGTGCCTTGAATACTGATGTGCAGCCTCTCATGCCGGTTTGCTCAAAGGCTTGAATAAGTGAACAGCGACAGAACAAGGAAGCGCTTTACTCATGAGACTGAATATGGTGACAAAGTATCATCCTCATGACAGCAGGAGTGTGGTGGCCTTTTAATCTCACTGGCTTTCCCTGAAATGCTGTTGCCTTTTTTACCTGCAGGCACTTGGCACATTGAGAAAAAGCATCACGTGAAAGTAAAACACTTGCATCTATTCTTCTCACTGAACTACAAGGACTACATGATCTAGTTGTCCCTGCTAATTTCAGGGGGTTTGGACTAGATGACCTTTAAAAGTCCCTTCCAACCTAAACTATTCCATGATTCTATTTATACAGATTATGACCTTTTCCTAGCACTGTTTGCTGCAGTAAAACAGATGGTGCACAGTTTCATTCCGATCCAGCACTTTGACCCATCTTTTTGACATGCCAGAAAATGAGACCAAAGTGTGGTTCTGAACTCACTAAAAGTTTGAGGGTTGACACCCTCGGAAAATAAAAGAAAGAGCATTTGCATAAGGATGCATCTTTCAAGTCCCTGTAAGTACAATCAACAAGGGACAATTTTGAAATCCCATTTTTCGAAAATATTCTTTTTCTCCTTTAACTAATTCTTATGTACAAGTTGGTAATTTGACTGTAAGTGATTTCCAGGATAAACAAAAAATATAATGTGAGAAGCAGCTGAGAAGATGACCCTCTCATTGAATCCCACTGTATTTCTGCTGAAGTCCTATGATTTCTTATGCACTTTAACATTTATTACATATTATATTTGTGAGTTCTCCATTACACTTGGCATTCTATGATCTCTTTGTACAATATACACAGAATAAACGGCAAAAGATTTCTGAGAAAAAGAAACATCATTCAATAATTGTTTAAAAATTGCTGTAATTTCAAGCTATAAAGGTAGATGTGGATAAATATTCAGAAGCGTTAGGAGTGAGAGCTAAAATTGGAAGCAAAATGTTTGCTCAAATTTTCCCACATTAGCACTTCCATCCTCCCTACAATACACAAAAGACAGAGAAGGTTCCTAGTGAGGTAGTATTGAAGTAGCAAATCGCTGCTCTGACATGGTCAAAATAAAACAATATAAAACCATTTCTGGTTTTCCTAATTACTGGAAAGGAAATTACTGAGTGCAGTCAGGAGACTGGTGAAGTGTCCTGCCTACAAACTGTAATTTTGTTGAAAACACTATGTTCTTTGGGTAAATCTGCTAGATGAACTCCCCATTTTGGGTGACATAGGAAAAACCTTTTTTGCTTTCCCAACAGAATAAAATGTGAAGATAGACATAAACAGCCTCTGAGGCACACATCGCCTTAGGCTTTAAAAAAGTGGTATTACCACTACTTGAGAAATTAATTTCATATTTTTAAACAGAGATGTATCTGCCTCTGTATGGAAGTATTAAAAGAAATTTATTTTAGAATCAGCTCCATAACTCCACTAACACTTTCAAGGCATGTTGCAAATGTAATTCTCTGCAATAGCAAGACTATTTAAGTCATGTAACTGCATAATTAGGGTCTCTTCTGGTTCATCATTACAAGAGACTAACTAAGATTAAAACATGACTTGATTTTTATCTACTTTTTCTACTTTGTCACCTGACTTTTCTTGGTAACTATTAGTAAGACAGATAATAAAAAGAAAATGCTTTGTTCCCCTCTTCAGTAATAGCCATTGCTAATTTCCATTACAAGTTGTTTTCCTCAGGCTTTAGAAAAAAAAAAAGAATTGCAATGATAATAAGCAATTTACTTTTGTGAACAGCAAAACCTTGACTTCATGGCTGACAATAAGCAAGTAAATATTTTCCTTTAGCAAGGAAAAATTGAAACATGTCAAAACAACATTAGAGTGAAATCTGACCATTAACACTGATGAAGAGTGGAGAGTTTTTCCATAAAAGAATAGCAGCAAATTCTCCAGACATAAGAAAAATGCTGAAGTTGTTTACAGCCACTTGTGTACATAGTGAATGAATAAAAGATGTCTTGGCATTAAATATGAACCCAAAACCAGAAAATTAAGGCAAGCATCTTGAAAACAAGTCATTAGTGGCTGATGTCTGAGATCACGCACCTGACATCACAGAGGAAAAGTAGATCTTCTGTTAAAGCATTGTGCAGCAGGAAGACTGTGACATAGCTGCCGTCATGAAAATGTGGTGGCATGAATTTGCACAACTAGAGTGCTGCAATGGATGGGTAGATCTTTAATCAGACCTGTCTTTTCCTGCACACATCCTAGGCACAGGCAACCCTCTCTGCTCTATGTGTCTCATAATTTGAGTTCAATGACACAGACACAGAGGCATCCACTGCCCATGCTCCTATCCCCAGCCTCTCCTGGTCCCACAGGCCAGAGCATGCATGGATTACAAGCATTAGTGGAAGATGAGACAGTTAAAAGTACAGGAGGGAGCAATTACATCATACATGATTTAAAGGTAGTTCACTGGTTTGGCTTTTCTTAATATTTGAAGAAAGAGGCGACATCATTTCTTACATCACTTTCTGATGTGTAACACCTATTCTCTGGTGCGTGGTGTGTGGCAAAATAAAGAGGAAAAGCCCAAGTGATGCACAGCCAGCACAGGAACAATGAGATACAATGCCACACAAGAGGATATGCAATATTCAGAGCAGTAATTGAGGCTGTGGATTAGCTGTATCCAGGCCCTCTGGAGAACCACTGTTTGCTCTTTACACTCCAGAGCCCATTATGCCAGGCAACAGAAGAATATTGCTGGAATTGTGGTGTAGAAAAATGTCATTAATAAGAGTAGGAGTTCTACCTGTCTCTCCCTACTGCCTTTCACTGACTCCTCCATGCCTACTGAAGTTGCACTCATACACATACACTGAGCCAATGTCAGAACAAAGCTTATTTTAAACAAAGAGAAAACTGTTATGTATAGAACTTTGAAAAGCTACACATGTAAAAACTGGAGACACAACCTTATGTTTGCCAGTGGCTTCACCACTAACTTTTTTCTAACTCTCAGTCTATATACTGTTTATGTGTCAGGTTCTTTAGTGACATCTAGTTTTAATAAAGGGCTTTCCACCAGTAAAATTCCTGCTGGTATTGCTAACTCTCTTTTCAAACACAGAGACTGAAACCTATCTCTGTCCCAGTTATCTGCTTCATTCCTTTCTTGGAGGTTCCCATCCTAATGCATAGTTTAGCTGCTGCAGGGTGGACAGCTTATATTCCAGCCCCACAGCTGCCTGGGCACCACCACAGTTTCTGAAACAGCTCCTGGCATATGTAATTTCATTTTACTTTACAGACTGGCAGTTTAGATTAGTGCCAATTGTCTCAGTACCTGTGAACTATGGCTGTTGAGCAGCTGCTAGACAAGTAGCAGCAGGGAAAATCAGAAGGGACAGGATGGGCTGCCAGGGACAGAATCCACTACAGACATCTCTGCTTAGGATCCTGTGGGCTACCTGCCAAGCAGGAATCATAAGGAGCATTGGTCAACAGAGAGCAGCAAATGCTTCACTCAGGTGGAGATTGCCAGGCACCTCACCTCTAGTCACATCAGTGTATGTAGTGGCCCAGACCTGGCCACCAGTCTTCCCAGCAAGGCTATAAGATTGAAAGACTTCCAGTAAGAGCAAAAAGAGAGACACAGTCTCTTGTAATGAGCACTGGTTCAAAAGCAGGCTAACATGGTCAGCTTCAATTTGAGTATTAGCAATAGTAGTAAGTGGACAGTGACAGTGCTTTAATTATAAGAAAAGCCCAGAAAGCTCTTCTCTCTTTAAATATATCCCCCTACACCACGAACAGCTTAACTTTAACAGAAAGCACATTAGATCCTCAATGGAAACACAGCAGGGCTTGGACTGTGGGAATACAGCTGCTAAGCAACCTTACCAACATCCTGTCTATTCCTGCACTGTAGCTGTGAATAATTACTCCTCCATGTAACCCTTGCCTTTCTGTCACTGCTCTTCCACAGCTGTATACTCCTGTAACTCCAAATGGGCCCAAACCAAACTCCCAGAGCTAAAATTACTCTCATATTTAAAGAAATCTGGCAGGAAATCCAAGCAGATGTCTACCCTCCCTCACTACAACTGAATGATGTAGAGCCCTAAATATAAACAACATAAAAACTTTCAAGGCTGTTTTTCTGTTTCAGATTCTCTGGTTCAAGCCAGTCTATACTAATTTTCTTACTCTGATCTCTACTGACAGCAGCAACTTTAAAAACCAACCCATAAACCAAACAATTTTACCAGTCTTTAAATAATACTCTCAAAATATTGATGGAAATGAAGCCATTTACTGCATTCACTGACTATTCTGTCCACTCTTCCTGAATGTCGAGCTAGTGCTGCTTTGTAGGAAGAGGAGATTTTATTTCACAACTGAATGAAAGAAACCCAACAAACACAGTGTTTGGGGTAAAAGAATGAATCACTGCCTTCTTAGCATATCTCCATGTTAATAAAATAAATGAGCATTGCCCAACTTTACCTTGTTGTCTGGGAGGCTGCCCAGAGATTTACTTCCAAAGGATCCGGGTCTATTTAAACTCCCCAGATTAGAGACTGCACTAATTTTAAAAAACAGAATTCAATAGAAAGACTAAAAACTGCTGACTAAAAACTGCTTCAGAAGTACTCAGAAAGCTGTTTGCTTTGGATTTATAAATTTTCAGCACTACAATATTAGCACATAGTAAAGTTACATCCCTGAGAATGCAAAATTTAATCTGTCACTGGGATATTGCATCTAAAATAAATATATCATCATACTATTGGATTATATAACTAATAGTTATAATATATAAATAATATTACATTACAAAGATTGAAATCTCTAATATTGGAGGAGTTAATATTTATAAAAATAAGTGTCTAGAACTGAATTTCCTGTGACATTATGAGGTAGTTGGGAGATACATTCACTCTGCAGAGTTTTACCCGTAAGAAATATTATTCCAGATCTTAGAAATTACAATCTCAAGACAATGATTTTCCATCTTTTCTAAGTATGTTGGACTGAAAATTTTCCATGGTGACTGACGGTTCCAATATAGTGCAGTTTAGCCTAGTAGTAACAACCTTGATTTTCCTCCACACCTGCCACAGAGCCATTAGAAAGCATCAGCAGAATCCAGCAGCCTAAGTACACATTGAAAAGCTCTTTTTCCGAACAGTAAACATCAAAGTAGGCATATCTCTTGCCTAGGCAGCAAGGCAACTGCCTTCAGGAAAGAGAAACAGTCTTGAGACTGAAGAACGGGAACTTTTTGGGAATGAAACACTCTGCTTTCTGACTGCAGGCAGGCCATTTAACTTCTCTCTTATCCTGTGTCTGTCCAAGGTCAGAAAGTGGCCTTACTGCCAAAGCCTTCCGCCATCAATGCAGGATAGAGGAGAATTTTAAAATAAAGAAAAAAACACTTGTACTTGGATAGGGCCATGATATTTTACCTTCACCAAAAACTTCTTGTCTTTCTTTCTCTTTCTCCCCCGCTAGAAATGTGGGATATCTCATACATGAAAGCACCACATTCCTGACTTCCATAGGCTCACACACCCAGAGCAAGGACAAACAAAAGCACTGCACACACCAAAAGGAAATCGCTGCAATTTCTCCCTCACAACTTACATACCTGTACTTGCTCCATCAGAAAATAATGCACTTATTAAGCACCACTAGCATCAGCTTGTTAATCTCAGGAATGCCTCAGTCTGTTCAGGAACTGAACACCAACTTACATAGAATCACAGATGTGTTTAGGGTTGGAGAAGGCTTCTAAGGTCATCGAATCCAACCACTGGATTACATTAACCCTATGAATAATTTTAATATTAAAATAATTGAATAATTTTAATATTAAAAAAATAAACCCATCCTTTTGCCCCCTAAGAAGCTAAAAAGCTCTATAACCACTATAGCTTTGGTCTTAGAGCAAATTTTTATGTTTTTAACTCTCACAGGAAAAGGCACATGAGTGATATGTTTGTATTACTTTTTTTTTTTCTATGTAGTTTACAAAAATCAATTAATACATGCACTATGCTGCAAGACAGGAAACTACCTGTTTCATACCATCACTGACATCCAAAAAATCAGTACTAGCCAGGTGTTATCTTGTCTATGTGCATCCAGGAGGGCTGTGTTACTTAACAAAACTGATTTTAATAGTCTATTTAAATGTCTCTAATTTTTCCATGTAGAAAAGGCATGTACCTCTTTATCTATCTGTCTATATGTACATGGCCATCCAGTAATGGGCAAATGAAATGCATTTTCTTCCTGAACAATGCCCTCCACACACAGAATCCTGGGTGAAGCATGAAGTTGCAGAGAATTCACTGAGTCATTTGGCAACTTTTAAAGCTGAAAGATACAAAGAGCTTGAAATTAATGAAAATAAAACTTTTTACCCTGAACAGAACACTCAGCTTCTGGGGAGACAAATGCTCCATCCTAACCACATCCACTGTGAGCTTGGCAGCTTTATGCACTGTGGGACCTTCTCCTCTCTCAAACTTCTTCCTAGCTACTTGCACACAAGCCATGGGGAAGCCCTGAGACATTCTCATTGCCTATACATGCAATGTTGAGATCCCCTTGGTCAGCAGGACACTGTTCCAGCAGTCTTGCTAGATATTTTCCTTGGCATGTGTGCACTAAGACTTTGGCAGTAATTATCAGGGTTGCTTTGCAATTTTGTATTGCATAAAACTTTTGTTGTGACCTTCATTTGCAATAATCTTAGCATTCAAAAAAAAAAGGAATGTTAATGAAAAAATGTTTATGAGGGATTAACATAGCAACAAATATAAAAATGCTGTGTAGTTTTAAAAAAACTACTAAATACTTTTCTCATGACTACTCTAACTAGAAAATTTATTCCAAATTATTTATACTGACCTTCTCAGCAAATCTAGCTCTTAAATTTAAGCTGCACTACTAAATGTAACAGCAAAATTATTAACACAGTGCTTGAAGATGCATGCCTCATATAACACACTGGCAATACCCTGCTGTTTTTATCCTATGTTCAGCTAGCACAAAGTTTGGAAGTCTTTGTACTAGAGGCATATGGGGTTTTGGTCCCTTCCTCTTTTTCCATTCCCTTTGTAGGTAATTCCTGGGCCAGAAAGAAGGCACAGAGAAAATCAGCTGTAAGGACAAGAGTCATGACAGAACAACACTGTGCCTTTTCTTCTAGGGACAAGGTTCATCCTGCAGGATACTGATTGAGTCACTTTTGTTGTCAGAAATGTTCTGTAGCTTGATGTACCATGGAGGGAATGGGCATTTAGGTAATGGTTTCAGGGCTCTTATCAAATCTATTACCTAGCAACCCACAGTTGCGGAAGACAAAAGTTCTGAAGACTCATGGGAACATTCCAGTTGCATGTGCCACAGCATGCACCACAGCATATGTCCCAGTTGAGTCAGCCACTATACACAGAGTATCACCAGACAATTTCAGAAAGCTTCAACCCATACAGAACAATACTATACCACACCAGAAGGCTTCATATGCCTACCCATACAGAGCAATATCATTCCACCCCAGAAAGCTGCAAGCATCTACCCCTCTTGTTCTTTAGCCCAACCTTTTATACCCCTCATGTTGATGCATTGCACCTGTGTGCCCTCTGGTCCCTTTGGTGATTGCTCAGTGCACCTCCCACACATCATGCCTCATTACCTTCAATGCTGGTCACCTGCCCTGCACAGCCGTAGCCCACTGGGGATGAGGCTCTGCCACAGCCCCTCTCCCAACAACCGCAACCTGTGTACCTACATGCATGCTGTGTAAATGTAAACTTCATTTCTCAGCCTTTACTAGCTATCACCCCATTAGCAAAAGTGTCCATTTAGATCTCATTTGTATTGAGCCTTTTAAACATCTGTCTTTATGATGTTCAAGCTTTGGTATGGTCCACATTTGAAGACTGACTCTTACCTCTCATATCAAAGTTAACTCTCTGGGTTTTATAATCAAAGGTTAGACCCACACGGTCAGGTGGTAAGGAGAACAACAGGAGGCATAGACACTTTTATTTGAAAAGAGACTGACTGGCGTAGGAAGTTTATCTTGGGAAAGGATAAACCAGACATGATAAACAGATATGACCCAGTCATGCATCTGTAGTGCTTCCTTTAGTGAATTTCAGCAGTCCCAGCTGGTCTGTTAGGGAGACTTATTAAAGCCTTTTCTAGTCTTTCTGTCTAGATGTTATAACAGTACTTGTAAAACTAAACTCAATGCAAGTAGTGGTTATTTCAACCCCTTTATTCCCTCCCAGGAGTACCAAGCAAAGGGAAGAAAATTAAAGGACTGAAAAAGCAAAGCAGCTCTTCTCAAGGCAGGCATACTTTAGAAATACATACTTAAAAACATCTTTAACAAAATGCCAGAGAGTAAGAGACACAACCAGGCCAAATAGCCTGGGGAAATGTTTGTTACCACAGTGTATTCTACAAGCATATTCCTTGAGACAGAAAATTATCATGTATTCTCCTTCTAACCCTGCACCACAGAGCAACAGATAGGTTGCTGGTTCTGGCACAAAGGAGTGGAAGTACTCTGTGAAAAACAAAGCCATGGTCCTATAGCAAATACTTCTTTAAGCCATTTACTGGGGTTCAGGCAGTATGTAACTCTGTCACAGAGTTAACTATTAAAAAGGCAACAGTTTTAGGCATTTCCCTGCAATACAAGACTATAAAATGCAAAACAGGTAAACTTGCCATCTGGAGTGGTATGAGCTGAATACACAGGCACTTGTTACATTTAAAATGACAGCCCAATCCACAGGAGGAATTACGAGGAGAACAAAGCAGACGAATGCTCTTTTGATCGCTGCCTTGAATTTCCTAGTTCCGTGTGCCCTTGTTTGCCTACTCTCAGGTAAGTGCTGGGTGTGCAGTGTGACGGTTAAAAGGCCGGTGCTATTTTTAGCTGTGTACACATTGCAGGGCAGCAGAAATGTAGGGCAATTCACACCAGCACGGCACAGGCAATTCTTGCCTGAGAGCATGCAAGCCTCTAACTGCTGCTTGAACAGAGAGAGCCACAGTCCTGGCCAGGTCCTGGTTTATAATATCTCCATATCAAAATCTAGTGCAAATATATATGCCCTCCAACATGAGCAGCCAAGTGGAATGGAAGTTTTTGTCTGGGGCTCTGTTTAAGCAGGCAAAGGGGTGAAACAGGGCCACCATATGACCCTTAAGGAAACCTCCCTGCCTTTATGACCTGAAAAACTTAGTTCTGACCAATCTGTTTTAAATTCTGCATTGGCACTGGCTCAGGGTTCATGCAGAATGCAGAAGGACTCTCAGAAGGCAGGTCAACATCCACCTCAGCCTCCTTGCCTACAGACTAGCAGCGAGGGTGAGGGCTCAAGGACAGAGGCTCACCAAGGCCAACTGAACAGGGCCCCTTGCCAGCTCTAGAACACTTTGGGGAACAGGCTAACTAGAGGTATTCAATCTGTTGACCATCCATAACAGAAGGTCTTTGTACACTTTTCCTTCCCGTAAGGACATTAATGGGCACTGTTGTCATCTCCAGAGACCTCTGTCCTTCTGATAAGCTTTTCCAGTATTTAGGCACAGAGGTTGTGAGATGCAGTGGAGCTGTCATTCTACATGGAATGGCACGTAGGAGAGTCAGCAGTAATTTTTCTAGGGTTTTGGGCAATGAAGCAGCTTTTGCTGCTGGGAGGAGAGAAGAAACACAGCTGCAACCACAAGCTGGTCCTTGGAGGTGCCAGATGAGTTTGACGTCAGTGCAGAAGATGACCTAGAAGGAGGGTAAGCATGATAGCACCAGGAGAGGGAGCTGAGCCCTGCAAATACAAGGCAATGTTAAATGAACTATCCATGCACACTTTGTGCACCTCAACAGGCAAAGAAACAATTGTTGTTTGGGGTAGAACTAAAAACAATGAGATGCAGACAGAAACCAAAAACATCATTAAGGCTGAATGTTAGGAAACATCTGAAATTATGAGTAAGTGGCACAGTTAAAAATTAAAACAAAGCAAACAAGCAAGCAAACAAAAAAAAAATCTGTGCCTGACATGCTATTTTACCATTCTACAAATTCTGATTTAACTGCAAAAGTATATGTTAAGTTGAATGGAGTTCCCACAGAGTTATTAACAGAAAGGCTCAGGGTGAGAAAGGTGATGGCTTAACTACCTCTCAGTACCTGCAGATTATTTAATATCTTTAATATGCTTTAAAGAAGAAAACCACTGAGTGCTTAGAAAGTTAGAACAAAAATATTCCCCAACAGTGGCATCTATTAAATTACAAAATAACCTCTCCAGGGAAGCCTCAGAAGTATTGTCACTAAATAAATTTAAAACTGAACAGCTTGAAATGTGTTTACTATAGGAAAGAGACCTGCATTTTCCCCAAAGAAAAGAGATGAAATGTCCTAAGGCTTCAATAGTCTTTTATCTCCAATTTTTTATTGCTCTTCCCTGATGCACAGAGGAGAGAGATGATTATTTAAACTCTTTTTTTTCCCCTCTGGAGCTGTCTGGTGAAATGTGCTGACAGGTACTATCCATCGACCGTGTATTCCAGGTAATTCTCAAGGCAGGCAAGCATGGGGGCCCACATTCCTTCACAAAAAGCAAGCACATGCTGGAGGAGGAGGCAGCTTCTCTTTGAGACCAAGATAAGCTGCCAGCCTTTGCCATTTTCAAGGCAGACCAGAAAAAATGTTACCCAGACACACATACAAACAGATGCACACAGCAAGAAGCAAGCAACAGTTTAGTCAATCCTGGGCTGTCATGGGATGCTCCGAATAAAAGGAAGAGGCAGCCTTCTCTTTTTCCTTATGGTCCTACTGCATCTGGCCCATAAGAAAAAGAGAAGCTCTCTTCTTATCACTGGCGAGAACCAGGACTGAAGTTGTTTATATTGCCAATGGCAGAAGGAGAAGCAGGAGTAGGAGAAAGGGAAACGGGAATTTAAAGAGTGAAGTCAGCTGGTGGAAGAAGGGATTCAGACAATGCCACAGCAACAAGAAGCTCAGTTGTTTTGGTTCTTATCTCCCATTACCTCAAAGCTACAACCCTGTCTGGGATGGTTATGGATTGCAGTCCCCATGCTCTGGGCACCTCACCTCACAGTTGTATCAGCCCTAAAAAACTATGGAGTGGACTAGAGGCTCCAATGAAGTTCATGATAGCCTGCAGGTAAGGGCTGCCTTGAGTGCCCTGTGAGCCCTGAGAGGCACTGTTAAGTCTGGAGCAGGATTCCTGAGTCACAAAGTGGCCACCATTACAGTGAGTACCAATTACACTGGAGGAAGGCCCTTCGATCGTGTGATGTGAGGCTGAAGTGTGGGCAGCCCTTTGAGGAGATTCAACTCCTGCCCTCCAACAGAACTGTTCTGTGGCTCAGCAAGAACAAGAGGTGACATGGTGGCAGACACTGTCTGAGGGAGGGAGCTAGGATCCAACACAGGAGATGCCATCAAGGGCAGCAGGGAAGATAAAATGCATATTTTTTCTTAACTTGTACGCTGCTTCAATACTTCTATGAAGTTACATTTTCCATCATTACTTGATCACCTGTAGGTTTTTGTAGCAAATGGGAAATATAGCAAAAATCCAGAAATAATTTAATGCTCTTGCTAAGACAAGTGGAGTATATTAAAGTTTTTTTCAAGAGTACACACATGGATCCTCAGGATAATATGTTAATAAAAAGTTGCCATCTCTGATTAGCAGTAAAGGGCTCATATTTTTTCCTCTGCATAAAGCAAGATGTCAGATGTTGTACAGATATTCTTCAGACATGAAGATGTTTGCAGGCCACATAAACCTTCAGGGCAGCAGGACAGAGAAATATAAATTGAAACTCCTCAAATGATGTCCTCATTTCCAGCTACACTCTGTAGGCCAGCACATGGGAGCCAGGTAAAACTTCATTTCCAAAGGCAATTCCAAAGACAAGTAGTTTAGAGGCAGGCAGGAACGAAAGACAGTGGTCACTTCATGCAAGATACTTTAGTATGACCAGCCACTACAGAGTCTCTAAGGAAATTTTGCCATGCAGCATCAGCAGTAGCTAATGAGGATGGATGGCCACTGTCTGACCTTGTTTTTTTTATCTTCATGGGCTTTTAAGGTAACTTACCCAATCCCGGAATTTGCAAACAGTCATATGCTGTTGGTAAATCCAAATCTCCCATCACTGCTTGTCCTACTTTCTGGACCAAAGTTTCAGTACTGTAGTACAAAGCTGCAAGCCAAGTATCATAATTCAGGGAAGAAATTTGAGCTGCAGCTCAAAACCCAAGATGCTTACAAGGGGAATATCTGATGGGGAAAAATAATCTCACATTACAGGATCTTTACAAGTTTGACATCAGAAATCAACCCAGAACTCTATTTCTCAGAGTACTCAGGTACTCAAAATGCTTATTTCACAGTGTAACATTGTGGGATACAGGCTGTATCTCAATGGAAAATTACTTGATAGCCAACAGCTGCACTATGACAATTAGAACCACAGTTTCATTTGGAGATCTCTTTATATTGAGTGAAATTTGTCATTAAAATTCATCAAGTGAAAATTTCAATATCAGCAAATTTGACTGATGTACTAGAAGATTTTTCAAAACATATATTTAAACTAAACTAAAAATCAGGATATATTCTAATAAAACCATGAGATTGATGTAAATTACATACAATTTTTTTAATTGGATGCTTGTTTTATGATAAGGTAAGGTAATATTCATATTTGCTCAGGGAAAATAAAGTCACAAGTACATGTGCCAAACCTCATTACAAAAGCATATGATTCAAATCATATTCTAAAAATAACAACAAATCTTGTTTTATTGCAGGTTTCTTGTAGCATATCCATGTTACAAGGCAAACCAAAATACAACACATTTTGAATAAAGGCTCATGAAATAACTGAATGAAATATTTACTGTATGAAATGGATGAATCACTAACAAACAACTTCTCAGCTTTTTTCTTAATAACCAGTGATCCATTCACCTTCCTTTCCTTCAAAAACATAAGGTGTAAACAACTTTCCCCAAATCTTATTGATGTACTGATAGCAAACATCCTGAGTAAAAGATTCATACTTGACTGAAACAGCTAAATCATAGAGATGCCTTTTCAGAATTTTATCACGTTGTTTCACTTCCTACAGATCAAATAATCAATTTATTTTCTTGCAAATAAATGGTTAAGGAAAACATACAGGATTGACTTTAGGGAATTTCTGAGCTATTTCACCCCCACAGCTTTTTGCTTAGAATTCCCAATGTGTGATGACCACATTTTAGGAAGGCATTTGGATGTACTTTGTTCAAAAGTCCTGATATGGCCAAAAAGATACAACTTAAGAGTGAAGCCAACTGTTACTGTCACTGAATCTTTAACTTGCAATCACACAATCTTAATCTTGATTTATTTATTTAAGAAAAAAAAAGGAGAATGCTATTAAGTCTCAATAATGATAAAGGTGAAATTGGAACACAAATCTCATAGTACCTATATGCCTTCTCCACTTTACACTCACCTTGCCACTGCCCACCTTGATCCTAAGGTGGTTGGCCTCTCACCATATATAAGATTTTATATATACTGGATCCTTTCCTTTGTTACTCCTCAAAGCAGTTTCACCCAGTTGTCAGGTCTGCCTTTATTTAACCATTAGTCATTGACCATTTATGTGTTGTTTATAGCTCTGGGAGCTCAAGTATCATCCCATGCCCTCTACTGATATCTCAGATCTGTACTCCCCTGCAATGCATCCAGTAGCTTTCCTTTTGAGACCTGTGCCATGATACCATGTTTACATTCCTCTACCACACATCATTTTGCTAGGGTCCTGCATTCTTCCTTCCACAAAAAATAACCACTTGTTAGTCTCAGCTAAATTAAAATTATGGTTAAATAACACAAAGCTAAGCAAAAGCAGAACAAATTGTGTAATAGTCACCTGGTTACAGCTGGAAATTGCTGCTCCAGCTAAACAAGCTAATGCAAAATCCCAGACAGGCCAAGACAAGCCCAGACAAAATCATAAGTCCTGAGGCCTTACAGAGCTCCTGTAGACCCTCTGGGCTGTTACAAACAACAGCAATGTGTGTTACCATGAGTACAGTAAATACTGAGCTACAGGGCTACAAAAGTTTGGATGCATGGGAGCCTACAAATGTAGTCCATCCTGGAAAAGCTCAATCATGTAGTCACAGTGCCTCACAGCCAGCAAAGGGAACTTGGATCAACCAGCCTTCTCTTTGCATTCACTTCCATCTCACCTGTAATTAATTGACTTCTCCTAACCAACAGTGCTATCCATCCTGACCCAGCTAATTGGAGACTCTACTGTTTCCTTCCTACCTTGATGAAAGCCAGCCTGCTTTAGAGAAGGAAAAACTTGTAAGATTTCTTTTGCTGGTTACTGGCTTTTCCATTTACTTTAGCCCAGGCAAGAGCATACAGGGAAATGTTTCTTTCTCTGCCCGGATGAGCAGGACCTGGCTAAATACTGATCCATAAATGGGACCGTAGACCTAGGAGCCAGTTTAATTGGGTTCTATCCCCAGTTTTTCAGCAGTTCCTCGCATGACCTTGGGGAAGTCACTGGTAATCTGCTTCTCCTGCTAAATTGAGGCTGTATTGTCCCTTAAGCCATTATGCCAAAGCAGTTCAACAGCTATAGATAAAATATGCCATTTAAATGCACACTACTATTTTATTAACCACAAAACTCACCTCCAAGCCAATTTTGTAATTTCTGACACAGACCCTTTTAACTTGCACTGAAATGCTGCATCAGGCCTGAATGCCAGATCCCAGGGAACAGTCACCTGAAGCAAGCACTGCATGTATGGCTGGATGAGCTGCAAGAAGGAAGCTGCCCTACCTTCCTTGATCCCATTTTCAACTGCAATTCAATCATACTCTGGAAGTGAGCATTGGGATGCTGCGCTTTTCATCAGCATTCTTCTGGGAGAAGCCTGGGGAAAAAAAAAAAAAAGGAAGGAGGGAAAAATCTCATAATACTTCATGCTGTAGCTCCTTTATTTTTCTTCATTTGGTCCTGACCTTGCCAGTTTCAAGTCAGCTTCAAAACAGCTCCTGCTGTGCAGCTCCCTATGACACACTTAGAGCAACTCCTGTGCCTCATAAACACGTGCTGTTTGTGCTCACTTCACTTATTCTTCATTTTAGACCAGGCTGAATAGAACTTGGAAGCCAACAAAAATTCAGCTTTGTTTAGCTGAAGGTTCAAGGTCACAAACACATCCAATTTAATGGACTTCCAGGGAGGATTTCCTTAAGCCCTTGGCTGCCCCTATCCTAACTGACCCAGCTCCCAATCACACTGTCATTTTTATTTTGCCCTAAAACAAAAATGCAGAGATGCCTATATTCACAATTACTCCTCACTGCTCCTTATGGCACAAGTTGTCAAAAGATACTGAGGTTATCTACCCACTGATACTTGAAAAGCAACTCCTCATTAGGCCTGCAAGTGCAAGTGGAGTCTTGGAGTTACCACAGGGAACAAAACACAACAAAAAAAAAAAAAAAAAAAAAAAAAAAAAAAAAAAAAAAAAAACCAAAAAAAAAAAACCTCACAAATTTTTGTTTAACATAGTTAGCCTCCCTGCCAGGCTAGTGGAGAGTTATGAACATTGCTATAAGCACTGAGATACTACCCCATCCTGTTTTCTGCAATGTACCCTTGTGCTTTGTGCTGCTGATGTGTGTCCTTCATGTTGCAGGCAATGTTAAATATTCATGAACTTTAATAAATTATAAAATTCATAACAATTGTACATTAATTATTTTGTATATTTATACTTTATACTGATTTATACTGATCTTTGCAAAATGTAGTATACCTTTGGCAATTATTTATTATACCATTTATAAGAGATTATGTCAACAGGTGATTGCTTCTATTAGTGGTTATTCTAGAAGTAGAAATTACTGAGGAGTGTAGTTTTTACATGAGTGGTCTGCATTATAGCTGTATACTAAGTCAGAGTTTTCTTGATAAAATTATTACCTAAATTCCCTGATGCTATTTATCTTCTCTCTCTTCACAATAATTCTTCAACTTATCTTCTCTTTTTAGGGCATTTGTTATCTCCAATTGCTCAAGTTAACCAGTTTAACCTAGGTGCTCCCAAAAGGGTCTGTCAACTCAGCACAGAGACACTAAAAGCACAAAAAGTCCAAACTGCAACTTTCATTTATTTTGCCCCAAACCAAACAATTCCTGAGCGCTGCTCTCAAATGGAAACAGAGACACATGATTTAGACTCTCATGTGTTTTCTTTACTAGAGTTTATACAGCTTTTTTTTTCACGAAGTACTTCCACTCCTTTGCTTATGACAGTTAATGAAGCCAGGCCTGCACAGAGAAAGGATATTTAATATTACAGCACAGAGGTTACTCAGCCCATGTGGCCATGTACTCTACATATGTCTGTTCAGCACTGCACATTTCTAGCACTCTCTCCAATTTATTTCTAAGTACTCCTATCCAAAGGTCTTCTATAATTAGTCCAAATGCAATTAATTCATAGAGCACCACTGTTTTCCCATGTTTCAAAGGAGTTTTTTAGAGCTGTTACTTATTCTGAATTGATTGAGCATGGGGATTACTTTATCTCCAGGGGAAATGATGATCAGCATTTCCCACCCAGTTCCAGAGCTGTCTTTAACAATTTATCTTAATAACATCTTCGTGTTTTGAGTCAGAAGGAAAGAGATCAAAGCAGAGAACACGGCAGGCATACTCTCAGGATTAAAATTGGCCAGAGGCAATCAGCAGAACAAGTAAACAGCTCTTCAGCAGTCTGAAGAAAAGCCTCATCTGACGTGAACATTTTTGTGCCCCTGCAAGCTCTCACCAGTTAGCCCTGTTGGCTTGGAAGGTCACATCTGCTGCTCATGTTATTTCTTGTCATCATTCCATCCCTATTGCCCTTTTTCACCCTTGAACTTCATTAATGAATAACATTACATCAACTCTTTTGATTCCATAACAAGATCTGTATTCCTTAAGGAAATGGGCTGATCATACAATTACACCATGCTTCACTTTAAAACCTCTAGCCCTGGTGTGCCGAGAACTCCTATGTCTGTCTGAAATGTAGGGCTCAGTCTCCCCAGGATACAATTTGGGGCTTAAAGAGTCAGTGTATTTCAGTGTTTCAAAATGATCCTGTTTCACTTTGGCAGGAATAGCACACAGAAGGTGGAGAAACCTATGTTCTATCCGATACTTGATACATCTCACTTGGTACCTTGCCACTCTGATGGTTCTTCCTCTGTGTTCTCATCTGAGAAATGAAATTTCTTTGCTCTAAGTTGGCTCCACATCACAACTTGAACAGAACAACCTAATCAGAAGGAAAATTAGAGAGATTGCACTCCTTGTCTTTCTGCAGCCTAAAACATAACTCCTGCTTCTTTTCTTGACTTTTATACTGAGAAGATAGAATTGAGGCAAAGGAGCCATCCAAAGTGTTCATTTTAGCTTCCATAGGAGCTTGATTTTTAAAGTGGACTTTATTCCTAGTGAGTTCAGGAGCCACTGCAATCTAGTTTAAAAGTGATTTTACTGGGTTTTTTTTTCTTTTTAATCAATGGGCATTACGCCTATCCTGTGCTCTCATCTTGCTCAAAGCTAGAGGTGGACAGAAACAGCTCAAATTTAATTGAGAATCAATGCAAACAAATACCAGGTCATGTGTCTGGGAACAGCAGAGACACATTTGCTGTGACACAAGGAGTCAGATCCTGCTGAGAAGCACCTCTGAAAAGGACATAGGAAGTTCCAGCAGAGCAGTGCCAGAGCAGCACCCTGGCATCATCATCACCACTGCGGTAACAAAAGGAGCACTCCTGCTACCTATGTAAGAGCACACTGAACACAGAACTCGGTATTTGGTGATGATGAGGCTGTTGCTGACACACTTGAGCCCAGACCTCAGCTTTAAAGTATTGGAGATGTGGGAAATGCATTTGCAATTTGTGAGTGTTGTCAGGTTTGCCATCTTTCCTCTCTTGCCCAAGCTTTCTGCACACTGTGGGTGTCTTCCCTGCTGACAGTCATCCTGTGATGCAGCCCCGTACAAGGCAACAGAAGACTCCAGACATCTTTTAAAAGAAAGATAACATTGGGCAGGTGCAGGTGTTTTTCTGCTAAATGTTTGTCTGAAAGGCAGAGAGCAATTCAACCAGTCACTTCATAGCTGCTGCTATGAAAAGAAAAAGGAGGGAAGTCAGCCCTAGCCCAAAAGAAATGGGCAATCCTGTCTCCACAGGACTCCCTGATGAGTGCTGTACCCCAGAGCCCTGTTGTGACACATACCTGGACAGAGATAAGCTAAGCTTAACCTGGGAAGCTTTAAATGATAAACTAATCTTCCTCCTGGGTCACAGCCTTACTAAAGACTAGAATTTGAGGGGACCTTCATGAAAAGCCTGTTGCAGTGCTGGAAGGCAGCTCACAGAGCACAGCTAATGGGGTGAGGAATGCAGCTCCATGGCATGTACAGGCCCGGGGTCAGCTCCATTCTGACACTACCTGCCATCATGGGGGAGCCCAGCACTGACTCTAATGCTTCCTTTACAAAAAAATGGGGGGACAAAAAGATATTTTCATTTTTCTTTTATGTAGTACTGCTTGGGAAAAGCTAACTTCTGAACCTAGAGATTTTATTCCTCACTCACTTCCATCTTTCTTAAATTCATTGGCAAAAATAGGCCAGAAAGGTAGAAAACTAATATAAAAATATTGCCTTCTCCAGACTGCTTCTGACAGCTGAGGAAGTGACCAATGTCTGGCCACTGCTTTTTAACCAGCTAAACATCTAGCCATTGTTGGGGTTTATTTTTAACCAGCTAAAAAGGCCTGTCAGATTTATCACGATATACAGGGTTCTGCCATTCATGTCGCATCAAACAGCCACTGGGCTCTTTGGAGCTACCACCAGGCTGACTAGAGCTTCCACAGAACTAGATGATCAGCCCTAATTACGATTTCCCAGAACAAAGTAGCTTTAATCTCCATGCAAGGCATTTGTCAACCCTATTTAACCAGGGAGGAAATTGGGCAGACAAAGTCAGGGTAATTAGCTCTTCTCTCTCCCCTTGATATCCCGTCCAAGGGAGTAATTACAGAATATGAAAACCATTAGCAAGCTTCTCAAGCCATGCCACTAGCACAAATAGAGAAATTGTACCCTGCTCATGGCCTTCATATGGGTGATTTCACTCCTTCATGTGTCTCACTTCCTGGCCACATTCAGACAGTGGAGGTACATTAACTTTCAGCTACATCATCAAAACTTAAAAAAAACCCCCTCCAAACACATAAACTTTCATGTGTACATTTTTAATCATTCCAAAGAGCTGCATTGAGTTTTGCTCTGTAGATCATGTACCATAAGGTTGTCTTTCCTAGATGTTGGACCATTTTTATGACACTTCCTTGATATCTCAACAACTTGTATCACTAAACACAAACATCAACACTGAGGAACATTGTCTTACCAGCGTCTATACAATGGGAGGGTGACTTCCCTGCCAAAGTCAGGGACTGTATTTCTGTGGTGTAAAGCTGAAACTGAGGTTTCAGTCGCAGTGGGAAGGACAATCTGAAGAATAGACAAGCTCTTTCCAAGCCCTGGTTGGGCTGCTCATTTTCTGAAACATAGCTGCTCATAACATTTTCTTGGGAAATTCTGTACTTAATAGGTTTTCTTTCTAGTGTGAAAAGCAGCCCTTGGAAAGTCATATACACTTTTGACTTTTTTCCCCCTACGGTATTAAGAGAAAAGAGGAGAAAAGAAGGAGAAAAATATAAAGCAAATAAACAGGGAAGAAAAAAAAATTATGAAAAAGGCTTCTACTTCGAAGAGCAACTAGAAGCAATTTACAGCAACAGCTTTTGGATTTTATTTTTTCATGGAAATCATGTGCTTGGGTGTTATAATGCCAAACAGAGACGCAATATGGTGTATAGCTGTAATGGGTAACATCTTTGCAGTATAAACTAATTTACCTGCAAATTCCCCTTTGTGTGTGTGTATGTGTATATATATGTAAATCCTCATTCAAGGTTTTGTTTTTCCAATCAGTTTTGAGTATATTATTTGTTTGAGGAAACACAATGGAAACAAACGTCACTCACTCTACAGTACCCCTCCCCTTAACGTTATTAAGGAAAGCAGAACAGGTCTAAAAACCAGAGCCATTAACTCTAATGCAACGTGCCAGGTGGTTCGGCAGCTTCAGAGGGGATTTTTAGGCCCAATTATCCCGCTCCGGGAGGCGCTGCGCCGCGGCCGGGCCCGGCTCCCTCAGGGCAGGGCGGCCGCGGCCCCGCCCCCGCGCGCGCCGTGGTGCCGCCGGCGCCACCTGCCGGCCGAGCCCGCCGCCCCTCACGGCACGCCGGGGCCGCCTCGGGGCCGAGCCGCGCTCAGGGCCCTCGCTACACCTCCCCTTTCTCTTTACTTTTCCCTTCCCCTTGGGAATGAGAACAGCACACCGGCCTGCAGCCACACGGGCCTGCCACCTCCCTGGCCAGCGTCGTCGTTGTCTCGTCGGCACCGGCGATGTCCGCTGCGGCCAGCAGCCCCCTGAAACCATCCCAGCAGAGCGCCGTTTACAGCCTCAGAGCGATCCGAGCTGCTATTATACAGGAATTTGCAGTTTTACCTCAAATGCACCTTTATCACGTGAAGTTGCCCGCTCATACCCTCAATCCACAGTTTACATTTCTTTCTGGGATTTCTCCCCCCTTTCTCTCCTCCTGGCGCTGGTGCCGTGCCCTTTGTCCGCATTTCCCTCATACAGTGTCTCCTCACCTTGCTTAAAACCCTGCTGCTCTTCAGGAATCCTCAGCAGCACCAAACCTGCCCTTGACAGACATTAAGCTCTTGAACATTTACCTGAAAAAAAGGCCAAAATATCAATTTCTGGGAGCTTTTTCATTAAAATTCTGCTTGATTTCCGTCCCTATATAGGTCCTTGAACACATTTAGCAGATCCCTTGATCATTTGTAAACTTGGGAGGAAAAAACCCAGCTCCAACAAACATTTCTCTAACTAGAGGTGTAGCTAGTGGCTGCCTCACACCCCTTCATTCTCCTGTCACCTCAGATTACACCAGAAACCCTCATCTGCTACTGTGCGTTTGCCAGTGCCCCATCTTGGAGCACAGAAATGTAAATGATAACCTAGTGGAGGTCTCACCCAAGGGAGTAATGGAACCCCAGCGACGAGTTACTTGTTACAAAATAAAACGAGGGGGTGTTGGGTGTTGGACAAAAAAGACAACACACACATGTGTTGGGAGACCTAGCATGTTATAGCCCAGGAGATGTGCACACAGGGCATGATCCCTGCAGGGCTCACCTTTGCCAGGGAGCTCCGGCAGGCCATACCCTTCCAGAAAGCAAGAGAAGCTTGGGCCGGGCTGTGGGCTTGGATTTTTTCCCTTCGCTTACCCCATGAGTACTGCGAGGTTTCTGCTTATTGCTGAGAGGACTAGGCTGGCTGAAACACCAAATTATATGGCTGTGAAAGTTGGGGCTGTGCAGCCTGCAGAAGAGGAGGTTGTGAGGAGACCTCACAGCAACCTTCCAGTACCTGAAGGGTCTTACAGGGAAGCTGGAGAGGGACTCTTCATCAGGAGCTATAATGAAAGGACAAGGAGTAACAGATACAAACTGAAAGAGGGGGAATTTAAGTTAGATATTAGAAGAAAACATTTTTAGATATTAGAGGAAGACTTTCTTTTTTTACTGTGAGGGTGGTGAGACACTGGAACTGGTTGCTCAGGGAGGTTGTGGATGCCCCAACCCTGGCAGTGTTTGAGGCCAGGTTGACTAAGGCCTTAAGCAACCTGGTGAAGTGTCCCTGCCCGTGGCGGGGGGGAGGGGGGGGGGGGGGTTGGGATGGGATGATATTTAAGATTCCTTCCAAGCCTTAGAATTCTATGAGTCTATGATTTAAATTTGCATATATTTGTCTTCATTCCCTCTCTGGATGAAATGACATTTTCACTGGGTAATTTTCTTCTATCTATGTGGGCACTAGAACTGTATTTGTGACCTGGAAACATGATTTTTCATCTGGAAATCCAGGCTAGTGTAACAGGGATATCACCAAAATGAGTACCATAAATTTTGTATCATCTATGCCACCTGAAAGATTAGCTATATTGTTCATTCAGGGAGACAGAAAAATACACTAGAATATAACCTAAAGAAGATGGTTATAACCCAGTATTTCCTTTTCTTCACAGCACTCCCAGGCCCTGCTGTCTCCACAAGCAGACAGTATTATGTCCAAACCTGCTTACAGAGCCCAAATTCATAGATCATAGATGCACACAAGTTTGTAAAAAATACACCATTAAAAAAAAGGTGCTTAAAGAGAATGTACCGTGATTATCTCACTGCAAACACTGTACTAAAAATGAAAAAAAATAAAATTGCCTACTAACTTTTCCAAACCACCATGGTGTCAGCTATGCCCACAGCCCTGTGCTTTACACAGAGCTAATAGCTAATTATAATTTAGCATGAGATAAATAATGTCCACATTAGACTTACCGTGGTTACCTGCTGTTACCCTGGTCTCAAACTACCTTGGCTCAGGAGGATCTGATTGCTGAGGCCTTTTCTAAAGAAAGAAGAGGGACAAATACAAGGTCCACCATTTTGACTGTTCTGCTGCTGCTAAAAGCAACAAAAAATTTTCTATGTCTATGTTATTTAATTCTACTTGTCAGTAGTATATGTACAAGAAAAGAACAAAGATTCTCATTCAGTCTGAAATTAAAATGTGGAGAGGAAGAAGAAGAAGAAAAAAAAAGATCTCTATACCAATAGCAGTCCCTTTCCTTGGAAAAAAGAAATAAAAGATGTGGAGAAGAAAGAAAGAGGAAGTTTCAGGTTCTCTGTAGTTACACACTTTTCTGACACTGCATTTCCATGCCAGGCGAAGAAGATGAAGAGCCACTGGATTTATATTCCTGGCTGGACTATTTGGTTATACTAACAATGATTTAGAGACAACAACTATGAAGAAGAGTTCAAAGGTGTCCAATTACAATCTAATTCTGCTCTGCTTAAATTAAATATGGAAAGGAATTAGTCCAGCACCTTGCCAAACTCTTAGCTGATGTAGATCCAGGGGTAGATTCTTGTCCTTCACAAAAGCAACAGATATATATCGTTAAAACAGTGCCAGCAACATGCACAGCAAACAGAGGCTGACTTTGAAACCTTGTCCCAAAATGGGGGGAGGGGAGGAAAAGGAAGAAATAACTTTTTTCCTCCTGCTGTTTTGTCATGCAGAAATACAATTTCTAGAGCTCCTTCGTTATCAAGCTTCCCTGAGCACATCAAAAGATCTTTGTTAACTGCATTTACTGTGTAAGAGGCAGACCAGAGCTGCTGCTTTGCCTGCTACCCAGGACTGAAACCAGCCAGTCTGAACAAAGTCGAGCTAGTTCAGAAAGCAGCATCAGCCTGTAACACACAGGACAAACAGACACGTTCAGCCTGCTGGAAGACAACCCACATGGCTATCATTTGTAGGCTTCAGTGGGTGCTTTGCCAGCAAGGAAAAAGAGACTTTGAACAATTGGAGGGATGCTAAAAGGAAATGTCTGCACTTCTGAATAGCTGCACGCTGGGAATATCACTTCTGGCACACTGGGAATATCACCTCTTTCATGCTGCCCTGCTTTTTCCCAGCTCCCTCTTGTCATGCAAGACAGGGTCTATAATGGATCAGTCAGGGTGACTAACAGGAACAGAACAAGGAACAGAAAAGGACATGGACAATGTCCACAGACAATGGATAATGAAGGACCTCTTTTAGAAGCTACGATATGAGGCAGTGAGGTCATGGGCTCATTTTGGAGAGCAGAGAGAGAAGCAAAAGTCCTGGAATAGCAGGGAACTAGAGTCATTGCTATTTACTGAAGATGAAGATTATCTTTTCGGAGAGAGAAGACAGGCATGTCCTCAAGCAGCTATCTCATCTGGGAAATGACACTGATCATTTTCAAGTTTATTTAACTTACAAAGAGACTGTGAAAAAACACAGAGTATCAGAACAAATTTAAACCATCTGTTTGATCATCTTGCAAACTGTAAACATTGTCTTTGAGAAAATTATCTTTCTTCAGCATAACAATGTGCATGGATGGATTTGACTAAAATTTGGATAAAAAGGAACTTCACTAAGTCAAATGGAAATTACCCAGAGCACAAGTCAATATTTAAATTATTTTACGTAATCCTTCTCCTTTTTTCAGCTTCTTACAGGAGTATCCAGGAATTTTTGCTCCCTTCAGCTTTCTTCCACACCTCCCTGGGCACTTCTTCTACCGAGCAGCAAAAATTATTTGCCACACTGTTTATCTATTTAAAGCCATTATATGCACACACCCTAACTGGCCCTGTAGGTCATTTTTTTAATATAGGTTCTGTAGCATCTACATCTATTCTTTCCTGAAAGTATACAAATTTTAAATGCACTGCAATCCAAATTATTATCCGATGACTGGATATTTTTGTCTTGTCTGCATTTTGTGCTTTTAAACTGTTTATTATGATCCATAATGCACAGTTCAGAGAGAATGGCTGCCTATAAAGCAGAAGCACTGAACCTGCTTTCTTCTCCTAACTCAAAGCCCCTTATCAGCAATGGCACTGGATTAAAATAACAAAGAAATCAATTCCTGTTAACGCCCACTGGCCACACTGATAATTCAACCTTAGCCTTTTCAAACAGCCTATTTGTTGCTCACAACAATAACATTAATTTCCTAGATTAAAAAAATTATTCAATACATGTACAGCATCAACATGAATATAAAACAACACTTTGGAAACAGCATCAAATCTGACATTTTGACAGTCTTGGATTTATGGGCAGAGGTTCAAAACAGTAGCAGAAACTACTTTCAGAATGTGTTCATTTATGCCCACACGTCACACATCAGACCATGCTAATTAAAACATATAAATCCTGCAGAAACAGATAATTTTCAGTACAGTTACAGCATGGATGGGTCAACTCGGCAGAGACCGGCTGTGGACTGCAGGCCATAGCCTGCAGTTTCTGCCTGGCTCAGAGCCCCTTTCCCCCAGAGGAGATGGGGAACAGCTGCTCAGGCAGCATGCACAGAGCAATCACCCCAGAACCTCTGCCTGTGCCTGTCCAGAGCCCAACCCAAAGGGGCTGTTTTTCAGGTGAGGAAGGGGCAAGGTGTAGACATGTCCTCCTACACCTTTCCCTTGATTGGGAGTGACCTTCTGCTGCCTTCTCAGGACTGCAGCTGTGAGTGGGACACCCTGGGTTGGCCTGCAGCTCCCCAGATCAGGGCACCATGAGTTGGCTCTGGGGACCCCTCTCACCATAAGCCACAGGGTATCCGTGTGAGGGTATTATTCAACCTTAGAGAAACTACAAAAACATTGTGAAAACATTTTGAGCCATTACAACTCTGTCTTTCTGTCGCCGATCACAGCATGAAGTTTCCAAGTCTCTTAAAGTGTGTGATGCACACATCTCTACCAATGTAAGCCAGTAAAAAGCCAGGATGACATCATCTTTCCTAACAGAATCATGGACACATTCAGGCATTGTTCAGAGCAACATGAAATCTGTGTGTGGGAAGGTTGGCACCTTTTTCATTGCTGATCACATTCAGCTGCGTCCTAAATAATTCACATAATCAGGCCTGTGTCTGAAGAACCTTTAGAAATATATATTTACTCAGGAAAAAATAAAATCAAGGCTATGAAGCTCATTCACATTAAATGCCAACAACATGGAATAGAGAGACAAAGAAGCATAAACAGATGACAGCACCACAGGCTAAGTGAAATCAAAGTTAAAGAATCAAATGTTGCAGGGCTGACTATAAATTTTGAAGAAGCCAACCATGAAAAAATTTGCTTGCTTGTAACTGGCACTACCAGTGAGATCTTTCCTCTTCAGATGTTACAAGCCTATACAGTTGGGGCTTTTTGACTGTTTAGTAGCAGACTAACAGGATATTATGGTCATTCTATATGTGCTGCTAACTAATTATAGCTACTAACTTCATAAAAATATTATACTGGTCATACAACTGAGAAATGTACACCCTTTCCTTGGTATGAAACAGACCACTGTTCCAGTGAATTACAAATTGATCTTGGACAGTTTTCTCATCCTGCTGTAAACAAAAAAAAAAAAAAAAAAAAAAAAAAAAAAAAAACAAAAAAAAAAAAACCCTGTCTTACTGATTTTGGTGTGTGCAAAGAGTTGGATTGCAAAACTGGTAATTTTTTAATAGCAAAAAAAAAAAAAAATAGAAGCAGTTACCTACAAAAATTCCAGGCTGATAGTCAAGTGGCAAATGCAGCTGTCGTGGCAGACATTTCTCAAGGCCTAAGTAAACTTTCACATGCAACATTTTGTAAAAATTTGCATGTAAGGAAGGTAATAGAGCCCCTGGGAAATTTGGGAGTATTTAATAGGTTGAAGGAAGTTGACAAGAATACATGTTAAGGGAAAACTGAACAGTTTCAGATGAAGAAATTCTCCTGGGTTCGAGTTGGCTCACCTACAGCTTCTGTTACACTGGGGCCAGTGCAGTGTTCATGACCCTAAGCAAGAGGGCTCAGCTGTCTGAGACAAAGAGCAAATAGCATTTAAAGGAAACAATGGTTTAAGGAAGTACTGTCTCTTCACTTCATGTTTTCTGCCATTTAAACTTTATTTGGGTAAGGTAAAGGATTGCAGTCCCTGCTGGAAGAATTAAATTTCCCTCATAGATAGGGAATTTTCTAGATACACTCTCCACTGACTGTTACCCTTCATGAGCAAGGCTTTGATATTTTGGTAGATGCTTTCATTAAAACAGCAGTTCAGTGCTCAAAGAAAACCCAGTGGTAGGAATTATAAGAAGTAAAGAACCATCACTATAGCAAAAGAGAGACAGTGCCAGTCTCCTCATGTCAAAAAGAAACAACTGGGAAAGAAGAGAAACAATGGGGAAAAAAAGAAAGAACTGAGAAAGTTTGATTATTCTTGCTAACATTTTTTAAAGACATGGAATGGCTTCCTTATAGTCTTCAAAAACACCCCAAACCAGAGGTAACTGAAGCAGTGTTATGAAAGGGCTGACCATTCAGCATCCTCTGCCACCAGAACTAGGCATGGTCAAATGAAAGAGCAGGAACTGGATTCAGAAACACATAATCAGAAGCAGTTCACACAGTAGCTGCTTGCCAGGGAGCACCCTGCACGTGTAGCTTTTGTGGGCTGAAAGGGAAGCTGGACTTCGAAGAGAGATCCATTGAAAGTTATTAAACAGTTAAACCACAACTAGCTCAGGAAATCCTGTGGACTGAAAATAGCTCACAGCAACAGTGATGTCTGGGGGAGTTACTGTATATTTTTATCCTGTTCTTATTCTCCCCTAGATACCCATTTCTGGCCATTCCTGGAGGCAGTCTGTCTCTTTTGTACAGTACAGTTCCCAGTACAGCCACTTTTCCATTCCTTGATCTCAGCCTCTCTCCCAACAAATTCCAGTCCAGTCATGAACTCTTCTGCTTGACGTGGTTTTGGCTATTCACATCACATACACGGGCATCTCCCACATCCTAAAAGAAACCAGCCATCCTTGCAGGAAGGAAAGTTAAAATCCTTGCCAGTAACTATTACATACAGAACACAGGAAAAGGCCCAATGTGTTGTTTTGCCTTGTTTTTTTCTTCAGTAGAAGAAATGATGAAGGGACACACAGATTTATCCCTGAGGAATACCACATTAATGGAAACAGTCCTGGTTACAGTACTGTGTCTGTTTAATAAAATACCCTGTTTATCCATGAATAACTCTTGGGAGTCTCTAGTGCTATAGGAGAGAACTAGGTGACAAAACAAACCATGTGTTAAATAAAACCTTTTTGCAATGAGGTAGAAACTGTTCCATCACCCTTTTCTCTCCAGTTCTTGCCAGCAGAACAGATCTGCCATCAGGCTCTTTAACTTGTCCAGTTCAGGGGGATAAAAAAGCCCATTGGAGAGAAGGCAATGCAGTGTTTGTGCTCAAGATGCAGGGGCTAAAGCTTTGTCTTTCTAGGATAGGAAGGTCAAGGTCCAACCTGCTTTCTCTGCTATAAGCAGCCAGGCATATTGCAGTAGCCAAAACACTGCCATCCCCATTAAAAGAGGAGGAATGTGGCAGATGAGGCATGGCCAAGCTACAGATATCCAGTCTTTGGTTCTTGTACAGTGAGACAAATCATCCAGAGTATCTTCCTTCAACTGCAGCAATAACACTTAACTCCTTATGTAATTCTTCAGGGCTTTGCTCCCATGGCTGGTTTTTTCATTGTAGTTACCTAGAAGGCAGAGTGTAATATAAACCCAGTTGGAGGCAGCAAGGACCTCTGGAGGCTAAAGTACGCCCAGGGACCAGGTTTCAGTTGTCCCAAGTTGTCCACTTCTTGAGAAGGAAGTCTATATCAGACACTCACAACAATGTCAGCCGTTGGCCTGCCTGCTAATCCTGACCCATAAGCCTTCAGCTGGCTCCTCCTCCATCCCACTGAGAGCTCGATGCACCCCCACTGCACTCATGTACAGGGCAGCTCCCATTCCTCATCCTCCTTTTCCAAACTCTCTGAAGAGCTTTGATCCATCCATGGTGGCACTCCTGTCATGTGAGCTACCTCACCAGACCTCTGTGATCTGAACTGGGTCACAGCCCTGCAACTGCATGCAGATCTTCAGTTTCTGCTTGTTGCTCCTCACGCTGTCTGTGTCAGTGTATCAGCACTTCAGAGAGGCATGTATATGTTTCAGTTTCCCAGAAAAGGCCACAGATTTCTCCCCAGAAAGCTCTGCTTTTCTCAAAATTGGCTCCTTTCAGCCCCCTTTTTCCCCTGATTCTGTTTGTTTGACAACCTAATGAACCTGACAACTTGATGGTAGGTCACTGTATCCTCTGCCACTCCTAGTTTCCAAGATACGTTGTTGATGCCCAGAAGGAAAAGCACAACCCAAGACCACAGCAGGCCTCCCTAGGTACCAGATTGGGTCAGCAGACAGGTCAGTCTCCCACTGCTGCCATTATCTCCTTTCTCCCAGGGCTACCGGCTGAGGTACAGAGATGGACTGCAGGGATTCTCCAGCTTCTGGTTTGCTGCTGGAGTGAATCCCTTCCCTGGGAGCAGATCTGCAGGGGGAGCAGGAGCTGTGCTTTCAGGCCCAGGAAGACACCAGCCTTTGCCATAGTGGGAGTCCTGCTTTCCTATCCAACAGGCTCTGCCTGTACCTCAGGACAGAGGAGCTTTTGGACCTGCGGGGTCCTGGAAAAGATCTGGTGGATCTTTCTTGTCATCACTGATGATGCACAGCCCTTTTCATCCTCCCACAGCTCTGCTAATGGACAACATGGACCCTCCTAGACACAAAAGCCTATGTCCCTAGCCCTGATGAGAGGCCCCCAGCATTCCTCAGCCCCAGCCCTGTAGAACTGCACTCAGGCTGAGGCTGCTGATGTCACAGGGGCCACTGACCCAGCTCTTCTAGGGTCTGTGTTCTGTGCCACATCCTCACCATGGCAGGGCATGTGTCTGCTGCTCACAGCGAGGTCCCTGCCTCTGTCCTGCACCAACTGCTGCTTTGGGAAGCCATGTCCTCAGCCAGGCAGTGCTTCTGGAGGGCTGCCCTATACCTACTGAAAAGGCCCATGTCCACTTCAGCCAGGAATAAGCTGAACAGTGGCACAGAGCCCCCTTTCTTCAGGAACAGGCCAGACCTGTTCGAGGCTGCAGCATTCTCACACGTAGCAGCAGCACACTGATACTACTCAAATGTCTCTGAGTCCTCTGTCAATCCTAGAAGAAACTTTCAGAACACCCACAAGATTTCAAAGCACAGTCCAGAAACTGCTGCATAAACTACTGCACCTGTTGGCTGCCCCAACAGATATGCAATTCCTCAAATCTGTCTCCAGCAACCCAAGACTGTCTTCAGTGCTAGCAATCATTCACTGAGGAGTATTCATCTTACCATACCAAAAGAATTTAAAATTCTTCAAACCTGACTATGCTGAAGTAGTTCCTTACTTATCCAGATCAAAAGTGCACCACAATGTCTTAAGATTTGAATTTAGTACTCAGTGGATTAGGAGAACCATGAATTAAGCCCATGGCCATAGAGGGCCTTGACTATACTACATGACTAATAATAATAATAATACATACATACCGTATTAGCATAACAATGCATATGTTCCTGGTAGTGATAACTAGAAATCAGCTAGAAGTAAAAATCTGATTTCAAGCTGCCTGCATATGTGCAGGCATGGCTCTATAGATAGATAGATAGATAGATAGATAGATAGATAGATAGATAGAGATATATATATATGTCACAAATGTATGAGAAACTATTTTGAACTCACATTTAAAAATTTGAAAATAACCAATCTATTCATTTTGTATTTGTTATCTTCTAAACTATGCTAACACTCACCAGCAGTGATGCTAAGTGGCAGGTGGAATATAGTAGAGTGACCTAAATTTGTCAAGCCTATTTCGTGATTCCCACTTCAAAAGCTATGCTGTTACAGGAATTGGTTCATACAATAATTCAGGCTGAAAGGGACCTCAGAAGGTCTGTAGGCCAAAATCTTGTTCAAGGTAGGGTCAGGCATGAAGTGAGGCCAAGTTGCTCAGGGCTTTACAGAGCTGCTTCTTGAAAATCTACATGAGAGACTATATTCTCCTTGGGCAACCTGATCCCATGCCTTACTGAGCGCATTCTGGTCAGTTTGTCTTTATAAGCTTCTCCCTGCACCCAGCCTTACACCCAGGTTCAGTGTCTGACTCTGTCTCCCTTCTTCCCACCATGTGTTGCTGTGAAAAGCCTGGCCCCTCAGTACCCTCATCTCAGTACCCTCTGTGCCAGTGTCAGCAGGCTGCTCTTCTTTGCTCTCCTTCCAAAGCTATGCTGAAAGCCCAGCTCCGCCAGCCTCCCCACACAGAGCCTGTACTCTGGGCCTGACCATTGTGGCAGCTCTCCACTGAACTCACAGGAATTTATCAGGTTCTCAGGGTGCCAAACCTGAGCACAGTATCCAGATGTGGGGTCTAATAACTACTGGGTAGAGGGGATAATCACCACCTACTAATCACCCACTTGTTTCACTCCTATTAATACATCCTACTGTGATGTATTAAAACCAACTCCCCCAGCTGATTTTCAACAGATCTACTGCCCAAATGCATCAGTCCCCAGCACTGCATCATCGTCAAGGGTTCTTCCTCTGCAGGAGCTTATTCATGGGATTTCCCATGGGTGCTTATTCAGCTTCATGAGGTGGTCCCATTTCCCCAGGGATTCTAAGTGTCTCTGTATGCCAGAGTGCTGACTGCCCCCTCCCATGTTCTGTCATCTGGGAACTACATAAGCAAGCACTCTGCCATCTCCTCCAGGTCACTGATAAAGGCATTAAACACAGCACACCCCAGGATAGATCCCAGACAGTTGTTACCGGCCTTGAGGCAGAATAGCCCTTGAGCCACTGCTCTCTGAGTCCATTCATCCAACCACTGTTTCTACCCCTCTGGTTGTCTGATACCTCCTAAGCCAAGAACTGGGCTATCTGCAAGTGTAAGAGGGAAAAAAAAAACACACTTGTTATAGTATGAGCAGCCAGAATATTCATTCCTTGTCTCATCTAATTCAAATATGGCCTGGATTGAGATACTTTATGGATTACCACCTGGATCAGCCCAGGATGGAGTTTAGCTTGCAGCTTCTTTCCATCCCAGGAATCACATCTTTATCTCACACCTCCACCCACTATTGCATATTTAAATCTTTGACTGGCAAAATAATTTTGACCAATGCATGTTCTGTATCTCTAACTGCATGTTCCTCTCTTGACCTCTTGCCCCACCTCAGCAGGAAATCATCTAACCCTGCATCCTGACTGGGCAAAGGGCTCCCTGGGATACAAGCTCACTAAGTTGAGAGAATGTCAGAATCTAAACCCATTACCCATTTTCTTTCAGTAACACAAATTTATACTGTTTCCCTTCAGCAGAGAAAGTGTTGTGTGACTTGGTCATCACATGACTGTCCATGCAGTGTTCAATGAACTTACTCCTCTTTGCAGAGGACTGAAATACTTTTGATTTTTTATTTATAGAGACACTTTCTCAGTAAGTCACCCAAACACCACCAATATCAAATTCACTGCATTACTTAAAAATATCATGTCAATCGCCTCTTCTTTTTTTTTGTTCTGTGCTATTCTCATAGGGTTTGAAAAGTATATTTACTCCCTTACTCCATTCCGTCATTTTTCATTTATGAGTTTTCCTCTTGCAGAGCAGAGCTCTGGCTCTCAGCCATATCAGATCTGTGCAAACAGGTACATGTTCCAGTGATGGTGGGGGGGGTGAACCTTTTATCTCAGGGCCTGTTTATAATCACTGCTGTTCATCAAAGCTTCATTGTGGGCCCAGGAACATACAGAAAAGAGCAGAAAGCACCTGCTGAAGACAAAGTAGGCAGAACTTTTTTAGTTTTAGTCAGTTTTTTTTCTTAAGATAAACTTGGTTTTCCTTATTTGTATTTGTGTCATTAGACACAACTAACACAAAGGAACGGTATAAAAGTAGACAGGAACAGGGCAGAAACATCAAAAGAAACAGAAAGGTATAAAAGATACAAAAGTCCCAAATAGAAAACAGGGTATGTTCCAATTATTTTAGTTTTTAGCACATGACACTGTCCTTCTGAGGAGTTTTCCGTGGCTACTGCCAATGTTTTATTGAACTCTGATGCTGCCTGTTGTGTAGAGCAACAGTGATCTCCACTCTCCCATGAGGATTTCTCCCTAGTTTGGTAGCTCTCCCTTTCATAGTCACTATTTCCACAGCAGTCTACACCGTAGGAAGATAAGTAAGAACCATGGTTCAAATAAGAAAAACAACATACTATGCTTAAGTCTTGAAACCTTGTTTTCAAACCTTTTTCAGCACATTAAACATGTAAATGTGTAAGAGGAAAAATAAAGAGGCACAACTCAACAGGCACTGGAGTTCTTACAAATAAACATTTCCACAGCTGTGCAAAGAAGCCAAAGCCATGGAACACCTGGGTTTTTCAGCACATACTCCCAATCTGACCTCTCTTACAAATTTACATATGACAAAACTATTTCAGTTTCTGCTTTGTAGAATATTAAAATATCAGATGTTTCAGAAGGCTAACAGCAGAAATGGCAGAAAGGAAGCAAAATACACACAACTGCTACTTTAATAACAACCATTCCTACATGGCTGTATTTCTCTCTGGCACATGGGACAGGAGAGTTCCCCTTGCCATACACAAGGGCTGCCATGTTCTGGATGCTCACTCCTCTCATACTCAGCATTTCAGCATCTCTCAGCTGCAGGAATGTGTCAGCAGCAGATACCAAATGTCAGAAAATCCAAGTAGAATGCTCGTGTCTCTTGAATCTCACCCGCTGTGCATACACCAACTAATGTTTTCTTGAAGTGAGCTGGCCTGCACTCCCATTAAAATGTTACACCACTTTTAGTACAGCTGGTAGTTTAGCAGTAGTTGGCTACTGCCAAGCACAGGAGAAGGTTCTCAAAAATCTCACCATGTCAGTAGGCCAGATGACCTCCCTGAGCCTCATGATGGAATTTGTGTGGTGAAATCCAGATTTGCAAGAGCATGAATGAGGCTGCACACAGGTGTACAGGGGATAACCAGAACACAGTAGATCTTCAATGTTCCAGAAGTCCCGTGAGTCCTGGCAGAAGCCACTCTGACCACTCACCTCACCTCCTAGAAGTATTTCCCAGAAGGACTGGACACAGACTACTAGCCTGTTCTACAGTCACTGGCTAGAAATAGCAGAACACCTGGACAGAACGCGTGCAGGGGAACCGAACAGCTTAAGATGTCCAAAGGTCTGAATTTATGTGGTTAAAAAAAACCCAAAACAACAAAACATCAAAATGCCTTTTGATATCAAAACCATGACAGACAAATTACACGTAAGAGCAAAAGGCTCACAAGAAAAAGATTTAAAAGATTTGAAGTAATTTCCTGGCAGAGATGTAACTCCCACTTCTTCTGAAATTAACACAATAGAGGAATAGAAGAATGTGGCTGAAAGAATAGAGAAAAGGATGTGAGGTTTGGTATCTCCCTACATCTAGCAGAGCTAATGGCTATCAGGAACATCACACTTGATTAACAGGAACATGGAATCCAGAGATTCAAACGAGGCATCCACTGTGAGAAGCCCTCCAGCTGTCTCAGTCATTTACCTCAGAAATTTTAACTGAGGAACACGTGGGCAATTTTTTACCTTTATAACAAAATGGGACAATCCAGCTACTTAAACAACTATTTAGAAGTCCTCATAAGTCTTGAAGTTAAATAGGATGGTGGGTCCTAAGCAGAGACGGCTACAGTACTAAGGACTTCTTTCTCTTGCATAAACAGAAAATAACACAAAATAAAACAATGTTCCAAATTCAATATCAAACAGTAGCACAGAAACTAAGATTACAAAGTCACAAGTTTTGAATATATTAATGAATTAAGTATGGATTTAAAGTGTTCTCATGTTATATCAAATATTTTATCTGAAGTAAATATGATAGCACTAAATGACAGCAATTCTGTGTCATGGCCATCTATCACTTCCCTATTTTGTTTAAATGCAAAAGTTGAAAACAGGCAATGGATGCTGAGCAGATATTAAATAACAGTTATAGAAAGATAAACAATAAAAGTAACTGAACAACTTCAGATGAAAACAAAATTAATTTTTAAATCCTTACAGAGATTAAATACTATCCCATGGAGAATAGGTGTAATATCCCATAGCCCACAATCACACATTTGTCAGGACAGCACCCAAGTATATAATCATTAAATGGTGCTGAAGTGATACGTATTTCCTGAGTAACTTTTCCTGTTCTTTCCATGACTACAAAAAATGGTTTCACAGAACTTCATCTTCCCTACTGCAGTAGTCTTCATTTTCTTTCACATTCCTACCAAAGACTTGTTTCTTCCAGGAAATACCAGAAGCAAGAAAGAGTGAACGGAAACTTCTGTCTAAATCTCTCTGTATTATTGCTCCTTTTGACTTAGAAAACAGTGTATTTGGGAACACATAGTTGGCTACTTATGTTTCAGAGGAGTCCTTACTTGCCATTTCACTGGATAACACAGGCCAGATTTTGGAAGATACCTTCCTACTTTTGTTGAAATACTATTACCTATAACCTTGGAAGGAGCTTGCTTCACTAGATGTTGGGAAAATCAGAAATCAAAATGTAGCAGCAGTTCAACTGCTACTTCTCTTGTGAATTACCAAACCTGTGCACACCTTTCTCAATACACCCTGCAGTCCACAGACTGCTTTTGCTTTACAGCTCAATGCCTGTGAAACAAGCAGCACAACAGCTGCATTTAGAAACACAGATTATCTCGAGTTGGAAAGAAACCATCAGGTCCAACTTCCTGCTCCTCACAGGACTACCTAGAAATAAACTTAATGACCAAGACTGCCATCCAGACACTCCTGAACTATGTTGGGTTTGTTGCTGTGACTGCTTCCCTGAAGAGGCCATTCAGCAACCAAGCACCCTCTCAGCAAAGAGCTCATGTTGCAAACAGAAAGATTCAGAAGCCTGCCTGGCTGGGGCCCACTGAAAGGAATGAAAAGCAGCAGTGACTGGGCATAGGACTCACACTGTCCTGTAGAAGAGGACATCTGTATGTGAAAGAAGGGGAGAATCATCCCAGGCTGCTGAGAACATATACTGATATTAGTAAGGAAGAGCAGATAATCAGGGTTTCACAAAATGCTGCTGAGGAAAGAGGTCACATCGAGAGACTGAATGAGCAGCACTGTAGGAAACATCATTCCAATGCTTAAATGCTGCTGTCTGCAATGTGGACCTGTGAGGGCTGCTGCTATTAGGCAGCTTTGAAAGCTCTTGTTTCCCAATGGCTTACACTTTGACCTCTTTTGCCCCAATTTTAGTTTAGCACATAAATGAATGCTGCCCTACTTCCTGCCTATGGAGGTTAGAATCCTCTTTTGCCAAACTGTTCCAAATTCCTTACTATTGACGTTTGCCCTCAGCAGTAGCCATTGCTCTCTTTCCACAAACAGTCCTCGTATTAGTCTCAATTCTATCCACGTTCTTACATGTTTGCCTCCAAATCAGAGAAAGCAACATATCCTCTGTTCTCCTCTCTTAAATAAAAACAATATCATCATCACCAACTTAGTTTTCTCAGCTTTTGTTTTGAGTAGAGAGTAGAATACTCCTATCATAGCTCATCTCATATCAAGAAACTGCATTCCTGCCCCATTTATCTGGTGATTCCCTACTCTTTACTGATCTCTCCAGCACCTTTCAAATCAATAACCCATCCCTAATACCCCACTTTTCACCCAACCACATACTTGATCCCACTATTGTTTTTTCATCACCTAAACCATAGAGATTATAGCAGAAGATAATTAAACCATCATTTATTCATCTTTTGAAATTATCATTGAAGGATAAGAGTAATGGGGAAAACACAAAGACAGTTTCTACTGCCTTTCAGTGTCTTGCAGGTCAAAGACTCCAGAAAAATGGTGATGCACATCACGCTCATGTAACACATTACTGCATCTATAGGTATGGCTATAAAAAATATGGGTTATTCAACAAAATCCAACCCCCAAAAACCTATTTGCTTAAAATGAACACCATAATATTTTATTAAATAAGAATTAAAAACTTTTATCTTCTTCAAAATATCTTTAGTTTACAATAATTTAATTTTGCTAAATAGAAATATACTACAAAGAACACAGGAACCTGCAAGTTTAAAGTATATCTACCAAAAAAAGCCAGCCGTAACAAAACAGACTATTTTCAAGGTGCTGTGATCAAGATGAAAGCTGTTTTACATTATCAGCTTGTCTTCCCAGCATAGTAAAGAAAAAGCTTTTTAAGATAAGCTTGTTTCATTCTAACACAGTTTTCTACACTGTAACAGCAACTGAAGTTACCACTATTGATATTGCTACTAAGTTCTCATGTTCTCTTACACTGCATGTCAAAACTTGTGCAATTGTCTTCTACCTATAGAAAATAATGAAAAGCAACACTACTGACACAGTATTACAGAACATATTATCTGAAGCCATCAGCTCACTGACTCTGTTCAGAACCACTAACAAATCTGTGACCTGCAATTTCTTTTTTAATAACAAAATTACTTCCAAGTAAGCAGGGACAGTGTTCAGTAACACTGCTTTGATTTGCAAAATGCTGCATTCCTTTGCGTCTACATACGTGAGGTAGGATACAAGTATGGGAAACACAGCTAGGCAAATCAAACACCTTATGTTATCCATCCTTCAAAGATGTATGTTAAAGTAATTCCAACATACTGCATCATTACTGAAATACTTATTTGCAGGAGTAGAAATCTGTATTTAGAGGCTTTCTTCCTTCTTATGTCGATATGATGCTGCTGTTTCAAAAAGAATATACAATATACATCTTCATTACACAAATGAAAGTGCTACTAAAAAACACATCATGACTGTACTGAGGTACTGAAAAAAATGCAAGTATGAAACCTTTTCCTTACTGTACACACTGTACAAGACCATGTTTATCCTGCCCACACAAATACAGTGGCACTTGGGGACCACTGTGAAGAGATCAGATCTTTTAAACAGCAGAATTTGATGAACTTTAAAGCAAATTTGGTAGAGGTTTTTGGTCTGCATTTCTTTACCAATTGCCAACATTCAGCTTCTTCCTTTTCCATGATCAACAAAATAGCAGAAACTGTACTGTACACAATGAAGAGGGCATCCTGAGGATGTGGGGCAAACCTACTGACACATCAGGAAGTTTGCTTGTCTGTGGAATAAAGTCACTTCAGTCAGTGTTAAGACATTGCACCTAAATTAGTAAACATCTTTTGTAAAGGCAACATCCAACAAAGATGCAAAAAAGGAATGGCAATCTGTGAGCACAACGGGAAAAGAATGCATGCAGATTCTTCTACTCCTCCTGATGGATGACTGGTCTTGGTCAAGTGAATTTTATCATTTTGGTCATTATATAACCATCAGAGTAGCAGTACGGCCATCTAGAACTCATCTTAATCATGTGTGTTTGTAGACATAAGGCCTTGATCAAACACAGCAGCATACCTGAATGTGTCTCTTTAAAGAAGTATTTGTAAAATATGTACTGCACCTACTTGGATGAGGTAGAGATGTATCCATCTCTACACTATATATATTTAAACACAGGCAAGTTTGTAAAATTATTCCATCCACAAACTCAGAATTTTGCTTATTGCTGGTGTCTTGTTTTAAAATCCTCCTATCCTGTGTGGACAACTGTGAGAATATTCAAACAACGTTCTTGGGTTTGCACTTGTACTTGCGCAGGATGACTGCATTTCAGAATCAACCCCATAGAGTGATTGGGATAAGTATGAATGATAAGTAAACTTGCAGGATCCAAAACCTACTGTGTGTATTCACAAAAGCAGACTTGGATAATCTGTCAAAACCTACACATGCAAATAAAAGCAGCCAGAAAACTGCACACACCCCTCTCATGTTTAGTGGTGCCTTTCCTAGAGTATCAGATGACAAATGCTATGCCAGAATAATGTATTTAGGATTCAAGACTTAAGTTTTTTGCAAGTTACTCACAAACTGAGCATATTCATTTTTGGTGAAAATTTCTTTAATATTAGTATCTTTTTGTAAACTAATATTTTTGTTCACAGAGATCCAAATGTCAAAACAGCAAGTGTCAAAATATTTGAAAAAGTGTTCAATTTTGCTAGAAAATAAAGTCAATTGGCAGAGTCAAGTATAGTTAATACAGGATTCTGATTATCTGAGGTGGAACAGCTATAGTCACATAAGAACTTCCAAACACTTTCATGTTTCCTTCCTATTAGTGGGTTAGCTAGCCCTAAATATTCATTATCTCAGTCTGTGACACATAAAAAACCACCATGCTTCTTGAATCAGTGAATTATTTTTAAATACTAGTATAAAGATTACGATCCCTGTTTGGATTTTGCACATGAACTACAGATCACTGAAAGCTTCCTGTTGCACTGCAGCAAAAAAAGGAAATGTAACAAAAGCTTTATTTGCTGCAAAGTACAACAAGATACTTTGGTAATCTCACAAAAATGTCATACTGGAACTTGTTACAGTGAGTTCAATTTGATCTTTTAATGTAATACAGTACATTTTTATAAACTTAACATTATCATTGCAGAAGAATATGCTAACTGAATGTTAGCAATTTATCTTTTATACATAATTATAATCTACTGTAGCTACTGTACGCAGATTTCAAAATGTTAGTACATAAAATATTCATTTTCTTTATATGAGATGAGAATGAACTTAGAAGAGGTTTGAATATACGAATGACATATTTGCTGTGCCTATTTCTCAAGAAATAATGATTTACGCATTATTACCCAAGAAATCAACATTTAAATTGCAAAACTATAGTTTAAATTTACAATAAACATTATGATCAGTAATGGTGCATCAATATTCCATGAAGTTTAACCTAACCATGTTTATGCACATAAAGCCTCAAGAGTCTGCAGCAGTTTCAGCATTACTTTTTCATATTTTTGTATAAAATTGACTTAAAGGTACATCTTCCATAAATGTTTTCAGTGCAATTCTGTCAAAGAGGAAAATACAAAGCTAGCTTTCAATCATTTTATACCATAAAAAACCCTCAACAACTTGCATTTGCACTGCTGAAGCATAAGTAAGCCAGTTCCGTTGTGCCAACTATTTCAAAGTCAATTCACATCAACCATAACTGCCTTTCTAGTCAGCATTTCCCCCGTATCTATAGGTATAAATGTTGAAAAGCTGAACACTGGAAGAGGGCGAAAGTTAAGATGAGGCAGAATAATCTACTTGTTTATAATACTTTTTCCTAGTGGTACCAAAAAAAAATGAATAATGAAAAAATTCTAAGGGTTGCTTGTTTTATTAGTGATCTTACAGTTTGGAAATTGGTGAATTTGTGGTTTAGTATTATCCTTTCCTATAATCTTTACAGGCAACCTTGCAACAATAATTTATTGATGGATTATGTGAAAATGTTCCATTATTCAATGAAATAAAATTTTCTTAGGTTAGAAATTTATTTTTCATGTGTTGTCAACTGTAAGGAACCAGAGGGAGAACAGCACCTGAAATTATGATGTGTGCTTGGCTAAGCAGAGTATAGTAATTTATATATTTTGGTTCAAAGACAGTTTGTAAACTGTTAAACTGTATACAGGTTACTGCTCTATGTATTTTGTTTCTTTTGTTGTTTTTTTTTTTTTTTTCAGATTATAACTAAAAAAAAAAAAAACCACAAAAAAAACCTAAAAAAAACCAAAAAAACAAAAAAAAAACAAAAAAAAAACAAAAAACAAAACAAAACAAAAAAAAAAACCAAACAACACAAACCAACCTCTCTCTATTGTAGCACAGAATAAAAATGGAGCTTCATTCAAATCTTGAATACCTTGACGGTAATAATTGACAGCTGGTTATCCAACAAAAAACTTAGCTCTTCATACCAAAAAAATTTGGCTCAAAAAACAAAAACAAAACAGAAAGGTACAATAAACTCTCAATAAAAGGATCTCTCATGAGGCAACCTACCATATACTACTGCTAGATACGAGTTTCAAAAAAAACATTACATCCCATTTTCAGCACATTTTTCATGAACATGCAACTTCACTATAAAATACAAAACACTTGGCTCTCAAGAACAGCTTTATAAAGACACACTGCATCAATAAAATTTCTCTTTGTGATTAACTTTACATTGTAATAAGAACTGTATTTTCACTAATGTTTATATATCAGATTTCATATTATAATGTAGTAATAATTTGCTCTTTGTGAACATCATGTTCAGAAGGAAATATCTATACACATTAACATACTAGACTATTAAAAACTCAGTTACAGAATTTTATTGATACAGTAGATTAATAAAAACTGATAGGGGAAGATAAAATGGGTGGGGTATTCAGTACATTATTTAATAACACACTTTTAAAATTAAAATATTTTAAATCCTTTTTGAATTTTCAATGCCACTACAAGTCCAGAAAAGTCTGGCATCAATACTGAGGTGTAAAACAAAACTTCTTTCGAAAGTTGCATTTCTTGTATTATTCTATCCAATATTGTTCAACTGTAAAAGAAAGTAATTTAGCACCTCTGATGATAGGGAGGTGCCTGAAGGTAAACACTAGGTTATATTCATGAAGGAAACAACGACTTTTTTTTCTTCTTCTTCTTCTCCTCGACAAATAGTGGCAAAAGAATGTGGCACTATTTGTTCAACTGACTTGTTTTTCACAGTTAAATGTCAACAAGAGTACAAATACGAACACTGACAGATATTGCTTGAGATCAATTTTCAACAAACTCTGTTCTTTTTTTAAATCAATCGATCCAATAAACAGTGGGGTACTGTCAGTTTAAAGCCGCAGATAAAAGCTATACAAGCACTTTATAAGTCAGAAACATTAAAAAAAGAACTATTTACAGTTTTCTTCTTTAGTTCATATGTCTACAAAGCCAGCGCACATTACACTTCACAAAAATCCACAGTTAATGATATCAACATGTGTGTGGCTAAAGCTTGTGACCTAGGGACTGCAAATGCAGGGGCAGTAAAATAGGTTTTGTCTTTTCTTCAGCAACCCCATTTGTGCACTAACAGCTTCATTCAGTCTCAAGCTTTATATTAAAAGCATTCTTCAAAGCTTTCACCTGGAAGGCTGGTAACTACATGCTCACTCATCGTCTTTCCCTTTTGGAAGTTCTACGACGGACCTATTTGGAAAAAAGATATTTTAAATGTTTTTACAGAAATATTTTGAAAGTTTCAAGAACAAATACATTTTATAATGGAGAAAATGCTCAGGCCCATTCAATAAAGTTTGAGTACCCATATACAGTGTCATTCATTACTCATTTTGTCACAAGTACAAGTCTCGGTTAATGGACCTAACTTCATTTGATGTTACTGAGCCCGCATCCTTAATGGAATTCACAACAATGCAGTTTCTTTTCTCAGAGTTTTCATACCCTCAGATGCTCCAACCATCAGATGTATCCGAAAGGGTGAAGGCATTCTCAGTTTTAGTGTGACTACTAACATTGCCAATGTATTTGCATGAAAGAAATATAAAAGTGAAATAATTTTAACATATACTGCTAAGAGGAAGAGATCAGTTTAGGATTCTCTTCTGAGACTCCATGCTTATTTCCCAGTACTATTCATTTTGCGCATCTGTTTTGCATAAAGAAGCTTTATTCATTATTAAAATCTAGATGAAAAAGAATGAGTCACCTGGAAAATAATTCCTGTTAGATGCTACACAATTCTGGCATATAGATAAGAAAGGCTACACAGGACAGAAACTTCAAGATACTTGACAAAAAGTGATATTTTCTAAGAAATGCACCTTTTCTAAGAAACTGCAGTGCAGCTCCACTACACAACAGTGGCAGTTGACTCCATTCATTTTAAAGGAGGAAGGTTAAGTTCTAAAAATAGGGAGAAGCCATTCTAAGAACAGAGGTCATTGTCTGATCATCAAGACACAGAGCACACCACAAAGACTCACAAAGAAAAGCTCACACGTTTCTCTTACATTGATTGTGGAAACTTCCTCTTCTTCCATTACTTCTTCCTGGGGAATATCATCACTGACAGGTGAACCACTCTGAAACATGTCCATCTCTTCACTGGATTCATTCTCTTTACTGGCTGCTTGTTTAGAACGCCCCGCACGGCTACAATGAGAAGAAAAATAAAGATCAGCTTCACAGCACCTGTACATCTACAATATGTATGTGTAAACTGTATGAGCAAACATTCCAGTTCACAAAAACAGCAGCCTTACCCTTTCATGTTATATAATGTATAATGCTGCTGTCTTTTACACCTGTCTAGTTCATCCATGCTCAGAACTGAAGTGAAACTAGGAGGCTGGACAACACCATTTGATAGCAAAATTGTTCCACAACAGAGGGCCAGGAGCACAAAGTTGAACAATTTTGCCTCTATAGATGTGGCAGATTTTTCTCTTCAGTGCTATGATACAGGCCAAAATAGGTTGACACAACACTAACCAGTGAACAGGAAAAGCCAAACAGCCAGAGACTGAATACTGTTTGTTAGTTTTCTCTCTGTTCAGTTCCGTGAACAGATGGAATTTCTCCAGGACTTCTTACACACCAAATTTGAATAACTGCATCTATGTTTTTTCAGACCTAAAAGAACCCATATTGCTACTCATGAAATTAACACCTAAAACGCAAATCTTCCAAGCTATCGTAGGGATAACCAGTGTAACAATACCTTAATCACAATAATCAAGAACAATCAGTCAACGATATCTTAAACTGTCTGTGTTGTTTATGGGATTTGTGCCACAAGCAGAAAGCACCCATTTGCTTAAAGCAAGAATTTGCCAACACCCCTCGCCTTTAAAAAAAAGCTAACTACAGATGTATCAAAAACTCCACAGCTGCAGCCACACTACAGTAGCACAATTCAGAATCAAATCACTGAATCATCCCATTTACTGCAGGTGCGGTCTTAGTGCACCCAAAGTTGGTGACGTTTTGGTTGAAATGAAACCGGAAGCTCAGTTCCGGGCACACAACCGACAGACTTCAATCTCCAGTGGGGGCACAGATCCAAAACAATCGTACTCTGATGCCATCACATCATGAAAGTGGTAGGAAATTTCAATCCTGAGAACCACTAAAATTCAGACAAAATAAAATCTCTCAATTACATAGCAATTACAGTATTTCCAAACCAACCAGCATGCCATCCCTTAACACAAATTAGCCCAGCTCAAGTCTTCCAAGACCGGTAGAAGCAACAGAATTGAAAAGGAAGCAGAAGAATTATTCACAAGCTAGGTTCTTCCTTTCACATATCACAAAAATAAGCCTGTTCACATGTGCTAATTGGTAACCCAATTTGCTATCAGAAATAGGTTGTACACTACCACCCACAGGATACATTATCACCTCATATGCAAAATCCCAAATTCTTATGCCAAATCTATTCCCAAGGAGCCCAGAAAGCTTTAAGCACTTGGTATAAATATATTTATCTTGTGGTACACAATGCTGGCTCAGTCTATCAATTTCCTTCAGTGAAAACTGATGTAGATGAGGGAGAAAGGCTTGACTACAATGCACTTTGAAGACTGAGAAATGGCTACTGTCTCACCTTTTTCTTGCAGATTTGGAAAAAGAACAGTCAAAATGTGGGTAGTCTGATAAAACAAACAAAGAAACACAACCCACTTTTTTTTTTTTAATGAAATCTAGAATAGATCCAACAACTTTGAACCCTGACAGCTGACAGGAACAACGTACATACATGTGAATGACAGCTATGCTTGTTACTGATTGTGGCTAGTGATATAGTTTACTGTCAGCTTAAAATGGAGTAAAGAAACATACTAACTTCACTGAGAAAAGTTATTTAAATATCTAGTAAAAGGCGCATTTGACAAACACCACATAGCACATCACCCAACAATAACTTGTTGGTTTGTCTTCCCTGCATGGCAGTAGCAGTTTCCAACTCTTGTTCTACTGCATGTGTAGTAGTGACTTCTGGAGTAACCAACCAGTGTTGGTCCTGTGTTTCTTGTTACAAAGTAAAGGAGAAGCAGAGGTCTGACCTGAGGCAGGGAAACTGGAAAGGTCAGGATGTTGTGCATGCAATATGCCAGATCATGTGATCCGGAGTGAGGCCAGAATTTGAAATGAGAGTACAAGCTTGTTCAGACAAGGTTCTCCTGTAGGGAAGATCCCTGGTTTAAGGCAAGTCAGTACACCACAGTGCCAGAGGAAGAGCAATGTGATGCAAACTAAGCCCAGAAGCTAGAAAGACAGAGATATACAACAGTGTCAGATAGTAGATGTCCCCAAGTAGTGCCCCAAGGAATTTATACCAGGCTCTAGAAAAGTAAATATTCTCCATGAGCTGCAGTTTGATACAAGTGGTCAAATAACCCCTTGTGCACCTCTGCTTACATATATTATCTATACATGTACAGAGTATTAGAAAGTGAACATTAATTTAAGGAGAATCAGAATAAACTTAATTCTCCACAATTCTGTTTCGCCAGAGTAACAATTTGATTCTTCCCCACTATCCAAAAGAAACAAAGCCACTCGCCTCTCCTTTAAGTCCTAATAAAGCCCTGTCTTCAAGGCCTTTGTATGCTTTATTGATTTTTCTCCCAAAAAACCAAAGCCACATACATGCTACCTGAGCACATTAAAATTATTTACAGCCTCTTGCTCTGCTGTGAGATGCCCTAGGAGAAGCAGCTAAGGAAAACATTTTAGAAATAACAATAGCAATTTATGTTCTTAACTGTCAACTACAGCATTCTGAAATATTTTCAGTAAAGGTTTGCTTGGGGGGCACAGAGGCATTATTTAATTTTCACTAAACACAGATTTAGAAGACTTACACTTTTTTTTGCTGTGCTGGTGGTGTTTGTGATGACCTTCCTCGTCTTTTCTGTGGCGTAGACTGTGCTGATTCAACTGTACTAGTTTCAGATGGTTCTGCTCTGTTTTGAGGAAGACCCAAATTGCAAAGCATCAAATTATAACTAATCAAATTATAACTAATGTCCAAAGATAAAAACCACACAGCTTACAAGAAGGACTTACCTCTGCTGTGTTCTTTTTGATGTCCTATTTTGCCTGCCTTTTGGTTTTTGTTCAATGTTTTCAGTTTGCCTTTCTTCCTCCTCCTCCTCCTCTTCCACTGCAGCTGCTGGTGGTTGTTTTTTTTTGCTCCTTTTTGATGACTTTGCCACGGGTTCTTCCTTTGGTGTTGCCCCATTATTTGTTCTGGTAGGGCGCCCTCTTCTCCCTTTCTTTGGTGGACTGTTCTGCTCATCCTCACTTTCTATCACATCTTCTTTTAGCCTTTTTTCCTCTTGCCATTGTGTTTCATCAGCTTCTGATACCACTGCAGGTCTCTTCCTTCCCCGTTGACTACCTCTAAGCTTCTGCTCTTGACCCAGTTTATTCAGGTCATCTAGGCTTAGCTTCTCTTCTGAATCTGTGATAGTGGCTTTCTTCCTTCCTCTAGGCTTCTCTATCTCTGACTGAAAAGGCAAGATTGCACCATTAAATTAAAAAATTAAACTGCCACATTAAACACTCACATGTAGAAGCTTCCTCCAACAAGACAGTCTTCAAATTATACAAGTTGTCTCAGATTGTTTATCATATCCATTTCAAAAACATTTGCAAAAATATAAACACACACACCTAGATATAAAATACCAGACAATGGGGAAAGATTATTTGAAAGGTGAGTAATTAAAACCCTGAAGTGTGTAATGCCTTCCTTATTTGTATCTTCTGCTGTGTCCAACACAGTAGGACAGAACATCCATAACTGCATTTCTATCAACAGGAAAATATAAAGACAGAGAAGATGGGAATTGCCAACTTGTGCCTTCAGCTCTTCTTGTGAGCTGCAGGGTGCTTATGCCTGGCTCCTCTGCTGGCACTGGCAAGGCACTAATAAAGAAGACAGTGGGCAACCTGACTTTACAACTGTAGAAGAAAGCACAGGAATTAGTGGTAGCTGTCAAAGTCACTATTGTCAGAGCTGTACCAACACTTGCTCTGAGCAGCAAAACAACCCACCCAAGCCTTAAAACAAACATTTTGGATCAGAAGGGACCTCTGAAGATCATCTCATTCCAACTACTCTGCCATGGGCAGGGACAACTTTCACTAGACCAGGTTGCTCAAAGCCCCATCCAGCGTGGCCCTGAACATCTCCAATGATGGGGCATCCACAACTCATCTGGGCAACACTGTTCCAGTGTCCCACCACCCTCACTGTAAACAATCCCTTTCTTATGTCCAATCTAAACCTCACCTCTTTCAGTTTAAGACTGCTGTCCCTTGTCCCACTACTACAGGACAAGTCAAAAGTCTTTCTCCATCTTTCTTACATGCCCCCGTCATATTGGAAGGCTGCAATAAGGTCTTCCCAGAGCCTCCTCTGCCTCAAGCTGAACAATCCCAACTCTCCCAGCCTTTCCTCTTGGCAGAGGTGCTCCAGCCCTCTGATCATTCTCATGGCCTTTCTCTGTATCTGCTCTAACAGCTCCATGTCTGTCTTCTAATGGGGACCTAGAGCTGGACACAGCACTACAGATGAGGGTCCCAAGAGACATCAAGAATCCCCTCCTGGGCCCCACTGGCCACTCTCCTTCTGATGCAGCCCAGCACACAGCTGGCTTTCTAGGCTGTGAGCACACGTGGCTGGCTCATGTCCCATTTCTCCTACACGAGTGACCCTGAGAGTCCTTCTCTGCAGGGCTGCTCTCAATCCCTTCATTCCTCAGCCTGTATGGATACTGAGGATTGCATGGAGCCAACCTTGAACCTGGAGCTTTTGAACCTCCTGATGTTCCCCTGGGCCCAATCATCAAGCCTGTCAAGGTTTCTCTGGATGGCAGCCCTTCCCTCTAACATATCAACAAAGGTAGATCCCATTCTGAATCATAAGGTTTGAAAACATATTCATAGAAACTATTCCTTTTCTTCTCCATGCTCTAGTTCTCTAAAGAGCACAGTAAAGAACCATAAACAGTGCAAAGATTTCAACAAGCAGCTACTAGGGCAATATCGTCCCATCCAACCCTTAGAAAAATAAAAGCAGAAAATATTACCCATCCAACATTTCATGTGTACCATGACTCTTTCATTTAACATCATGAAATTATCCAGAAGTCCAAATATTTACACTATTTCTGTTTCTATACCAATATTTGTTTCATAGTAACACTACTGTATTTCAATGCATTTATTAGTATTTACCACATTGAAATTTCATCTACATAATCAGAGATACATCATTTAAAACTGAATGAAGATTTTTCCCTGTACATCTGCCTTGTGGCCTTAGATACAGGTCAGCTTACATATTCATTCATGTCTCTGTTTTAACCAAAAACCTTTTTCAAGAAAAGCAGAAAGAAAATCTGAGAAGGATATGAGGGTAAAAAGGAAAAGAGATTGAAGGACAAAAAATTACCCCAGAAGAAAGAAAGAAAAATGTTTGAACAATGATGACATCTCCTGTCAGTTCATGTCTTCAGTGACATTCTCGTTATTCCCCACTTTATTTGCTTTTGCAGAGGCACATCTATCACTGCAGCTCCTTTTAGCCGGTAAGTAACTGCTGCCAATTTTCAAACTGGGGCTAAACAGTGTCCCACAGCTTTAGAACTAAGGTGTTAATCTGCTAATCTAAGGTGTTAATGTAGACAAATATCCTGAAGAGTGGTACCTTTAGAACATGGACCTTCTGCCACCCAATTAAAATCCTGCTTCTCAGATAATGCTTGCTGTAATCTGCTTCCCATCGCCAAAAAAACAAAAATGAGTTCTGAATCCAAAAACTTGAGCAACTCGCTTATGGATTTGAAGTGGAATGAAGCTCTCAAAAGTACTCGAGACACTGACTTGTATTTGCTTTATCACTGAGCTTTCTCAGTAGTTACCAGTTCAAACTAATGCTTCTAAACATGAATTGCATGCCAGGAGCTGTCTGGACTCTCAGACTTTAGGGTTTACAGAAGTGGTTTTTTTTTTTTGACAAGAGATTCCAGATTTTTCTTATTTAGTTATTAACTGGTTTGCTTTTCCCACAGAATAAGATAGTTATTTATACTTCAAGACAAGCAAAAGTTCAGGAATTTTTACGAGTCAGTAGCTTATGTCCCAAGCAACCTAGAAAAATGCACCAGAATGACATAATGAGAGAAAAGAGTAATGTCAGAGACAGTAAAAAGAAATAAAGCAGCGGTGACATCAGATACAGGATATCTTTAATGCAGCCTAGAAAATCCAATTCTAGCAAATCTGATCTTATTACTTTCTCATATATATCCCAAATACTACAAAATTTACAGACTGTCAACTGCTATTAAGGCACAAAGAAGTGAAACTTATTAGTGGTAAGGGAAATACATATTATTTTATTTGACCTGATTTTAGAATTACAATACAAATATAATTTTCCAGTAGTTTAAAATATCAGCTCAGTTTCATGTTTCAACATATTTTTTGGAACGATCTCAAATACCATCACATTAATTTTTAACATCTCACCCTTACAAGATCAGAGTCGTCCCTTTTGTCAGTCTTCTTTCCTGGTAAGGGTGAAGCCAGTGTGAATTCTTCATTTTCACTGTGGTCCATTTCAGTACTGTCAAGCCTAGGATGAATAAACATATATTTCCCTCATTATTATAATACATTGGGCAATCATTAAAAAAAATACTAAGGACAACAATTTTCATTTAAAAAAATCTAATTAATAAACCAAGAACAATTTGGCAGAAGGAGCCTTTCACTGTGGTTACTATAGAAATCAAGTATCACAAGCCACATCATCTAAGTCTCAAGAGAAATGCTTGTATCAAAATCACATTCAATTTCCTTTTTTCTCTGGGAAAGATAAGCAGCCTTTTTAAACAGAAGAGTATGAGTTGCAAGAGATCTGTGTTTGCATACAATTGCCTACACTTTCCTATAGCCATCAAAGATCCCCAGACAGATCAGTCAAAGTACGCATACCTTCCTATGGTGAGGTTTAGGCAATAAAACAGCAATTCAAATTTCCTTCTGCTTTTTGCAGCAGCAATTTCATTTTTATTTCAGTTTCTACAAATGTAAGCATGGACAATAATGCCTCCTGCATATGTAAAACACTGTGACCCACAGATAAAAGGCAATGCACAAGAGCCAATACACAAGCAATTTCATTTCATCTGCAGAAGCAAGATTTTTAAATACCAGTGCACGTTTTGTAATGAAAAGAAAATATGCTATGTGTGGAAACGAAAAGTGGTATTCAAAAACACAAACTCAACTCCCTGGCCTGGGCACGGCATAGTGAGTGAAAGATGTTCTTTCACTCCTACAGATGTACAATCTGTATTAACTGGGATATAATGGGAAGCTTAGGTTTTATACATTCTCTCAAAAAATGCAAATCTGCCTGTACATATTCAGACAAAGTAACTGGAAATATTGTGCATCCTGGATCCTTCCCATCTCTTCATCTTTGGTATCTCCACCCAAAACACTAATCCCTTAAACTTAAGTGAACTGGAGAGATTGTGAAGATGACAGAACATGTTAGACTGTGAGTGCAGCACTTTTTAAAATTTGATCTCAGATTCTTTTTGCTGGATATAGAGAAGAATCTGGAGTCCACCTGTCATTAGTGAGTAATACAGTGCAGCATGTGAACCTGCATGACTTGTAAGAAATAAGCTTTTCTGCAGACTTTCTAGTGGAGAAATATTTCTTGTAAAACACTTCACTACATTTAAAATTAGTATTATATATTGAATAGTCACTGAAGTACCAAATGAGAAGTCTTAAATTCAAACATAACATTTCCTAATAGTCTTGAAAGAATGTGAAACAGTAGAAAGAATACAAATAGTGGAGGCTGTACAATCTCTCACTATCAGTAGAAAAAAAAAAACTAGCGACAGCGTGACTTTCAGTTAAAAGAAGAAAATGAACATAAGATATATAAACTGATGAATAACCTACAAAACTGACACCAAAAAAAAGCTATCATTTTAAAGATAGATAACTAGAAGATGACTTATATAGCATTACAGTGCACTCACTTTTTCATCACAAAACTAACCTAAAATCCAAAAATATTTGTCTGCAAAGTGCAGGACTTGAGGAGGAAGTCATACAGGACCACTACAATGGTCTACCAGTTGTTCCTGGGTGGGATGTGTTTGTAGCATTACAGCCAGTTTCCCAGGGACTGCAGCTGTATGTGCACACACACATATACACATGTACATATATACGTGTGTGGGGGATATATCTATCTACCTAAAGCACACTCCAAAAACCCCAACCCTGCCCTCAAAAAAATTAAAACATATGAGGCTTTCCTTTTCTCCTTCAGCCAATTCTGGATGTAATTTGATTCTGTTTTTTTTTTTTTGTTGTTGTTGGATTCGGGTTGAGTTTTTTTGTGGTTTGTTTTTGTTTTGTTTGTTTTTGATCTTGTTTGTTTTGGTGGTTTTTGTTTGTTTGTTGTTGTTTTGGTTTTGGATTTTTTTTAAGAAAATCTGTTTCTGGAGTTAGAAAGCCATATTCACGGTTTCAGTTATACTAATGTGGTACTGTAACTTTACTTCAATGTAGGATAAAAGAATTCTGTCTTTCCTTAGAAAACCTTATAGAAGTATTCAAAGTTTCCATTACAAATATTTGAAATATCAAAGATCCTTTGTTGTCTACCAACCTCCCTTTGATCCTTCCTGGAGAGCTTGGATTTGAACTGCTGCTGGCATTGCTTACAGTTTCCATTCGTGAAGATTTGGATTGAGACTGCTTGCCTGCTGACGAAAGAGGCTTATTAACTGCTCCAAGAACATTGGCTGCTTTGGGCTGAAACCAAAAATATATTTCCTTTATTTTAAGCTACACGTTCAGATATTGTTAACATGTACTATGCTTAAAATATTCACAGATTTCACTTTCTGCAATCATTATGTTAATTTTAACACAAAGTCATAAACATATTCGTATGAAGGCTACAACACACACCAGAAGGAAGCTGAGGGAGCTGCAATCAAATAACTAGCTGCCACCAAAGCTGGTATTCTTCTCTCTAGCCTTAGATTCTGTCCTCTTCTCACTGCTAGTGCTGTGTGCTCACCAGACCATGCAGTCAGGCATTGCGTCACTTTCTGTGCCATTTGCTTTCTGCTGATTTATCTACCTGAACCAGCTCCCCATCTGCATCAGAAAAGCACCTGGTCCAGCAAAGCAGAAATAGCAGCACAACAGCCCTTTATGCAAAGGGGACATTACTGGCAACCACATTAGTTTCAACTGGGAATAAATGAGAATCTCAAAAGCCAAATACTGTGGAGAAAATTCTGATACTTCTTGCACAGATTTTAAAATGCTAGGCTTTTAATAAGTGCCACAATTTCCAGACACTGGTGATCTTCAGGTTATGAATTTAACTGGATTGTCTTTCAGACCTGCCAAACACCTCCAGCTCATACTACCTTTTGAGAGACTTGAAAGAGTGCAATTACTCCTAAAGAGAATGCCAAACACCCATGTACAAATTTTTAAATTAAAGACCATTCCCTGCATTTCTCATTATCCATCTTCTCCTTCAATATTAGATTCCAGCTATGTCTGCAGTTAGTGACAGCTACAAAAAGTTCAACATGCATATCATATAAGCCTTGGGTGTTTCTTTTTTCAGAGGTACAGACCATGAAGTTCTGGTTTTACTTTTATAGCCAGAGGGAATTTTGCATTTACAAAGATTCATTCTGCACTGAGCACAAAAAAAAAAAATATGCCTTCCAAAAATAAACCTTGGAGAACTAAATCCAGCTTAACAATTTACATCTATTAGTTTAGAACTAAATGTTAATCAGTGTATGCTGAAAGAGCTCAAAAGCAAAGAGATTTTCAAATTCACACTGAACTGGACTTCCTGCTGAGGAGGGACTAAGAGGGCCCACACAAAGAGCTCCTCCCTTTCACAGAATCTACACTCAAAGCCTTCCTGCCCTCAGTTTTATCTGCTTATATCCACTCCACTAACATTCACCCAAGCCAGTTTTCCACTCGCAAAAATAAGACTCCTCAGACCAACATTCATTTCATGTTCCTCTCGTGATAGTGAAGAAACTGAAAATTTTGGTGGCCAAATACACCTCTCCTGTTTGTTACAAAGTTTCAAAACAACACAAGAAGAGCTAGAGTGTCTAGAATTCCTAGGCACTAGAAATTTAAAATAATATAAAAGTTGACTGAGGATTCAAAAGAATTTCAATGATGATCTATTCCAGTCCATAAATACTGAGTTTCAATTTCTCAAAGAGAAATCTACTTCTTTTCCTGGCTTGCACTCCTCCTTTTGTTATTAAGTTACTAGCTGACAGCTCATGCTTCATTAGCAAAGTTAAGTGTAATGAAGATTTGTTTCACAACATAACAAATTAATGTTCTTTGTCATCTAGAACAGGATGCATTAATCCAGATGAAAACCACAGTTTGTCACTTCCTTTACCAGACGTTAATTTTATCCTAAAGAGGACCTGGGTTTAGTTTTAGTGAAAAAAGAACACTGGCATTCAATAGGATGCATATTCTAAAGGAACAAATTAACAAAACTATAGAACAGTCAGTTATCTTGTAAGGTACTGTAAAATTGTATTCAGCTTTGCCAAAGATTAATGATGTGATTTTTAAAATTATTTCTGTTAAGAGTTTTCCATAACTGCCATTTTGTATGCAACACTGTAGTTTTCTGCAGTCTAAAAAGGTTAACCATTTTGTAAACTTGACAATTATTATGGGTTATAGTGGAGTGGTTTTGAATCCTCTCCTTCTAAAGGCAACAGGCTTTGCCTATTGTTGCCACCACCCAGTATAGACAGCAGCTGTTTTCCTTTTACCATCTCTTTCTCTATACCTAAAACAATCTTAAACATAGTGTTTCATTAATTACATGCTAGTTTTCTTTAAAAAACAAAGCAACAGCCAAAAACACCCCACAAAGAAAGCAAATAAAACTGTCACTCCAAAAACAAAGACAAACCAGAACACAAACACAGCATTAAACCTCAACTCCCACCATACCTACCTTTCCAGGGGTGAAAAAAGACTTCATTTCCGGAGGAAGATAATTTTTGGTGTTACTGAAATTCTGTAAAAAAAAGGGGGTGGGGGCAATTACAACAATAATCAGTGAACAAGAGATAAATATAGATACATTCTAGAGATTGCAGTGAAAGATTTTATTTACATCATATATGCTTTTGAATTTTTAAACTAGATCAGTAATATGGGAGATGGGGGAGGAGAAATTGGTGTGTGCACATACATATATTTATGACAACATATCCATCCATACATTTTCAACTACAATGCAAGAGAAAGAAGTCTGAAGTTACAAGAAATATTTAAGAAAAAGAACCATGAATTACAACTAGCAAATATTTAAACAGACTTATCTCAAGAAAAATTAAATGCCAAAGTATACCTTGTCAGGTTGAGTAAAATATCTGGCTGGAAGTACAGGGTCTTTAGGGGATTCCAAACTGTATGTTGTACTCTTTGACATAATGATATTCATTGCTACATCACAGACTGTATATAGTTTCTGTAAATAATTAAATTTTAAAAACAGTTCATTGAAAATCTTGACAAAAGACAGTGTATCTTCCGTGCACAGGACCACAAGAAATCACAGTTTAAAAGCAATCACCTTAAACATTTAACACTAGATCGCATCTTAAAACAGTGTCTCAGGATACTGAAATACAGATGATAAAAGCAAAAGTTGTGAGTCTAACAGTTGAAGACAGATGGTTTTCATGGTCTTTCTGCACTTAAGAGTAGTGTTTGCCATACAACAAGTTTCTAAGACAAAGTTAATCAAATGTGCACACACATCCCACCCATCCACTACCCAAAACACATTTCTGTGGGAAAAGCAGAAAAGGGACAAATCTAGATATGATGTGATGCTAAAACCACAAAAAAAAAAAAAAAAAAAAAAAAAAAGAAGTTTGATACATGCACTATACAATAGCAGAGATTTCTGATTTCTAATTTATTTTTCTTCCTCTATTAAATTTACTCTTGCACATTAGAAATTAAATACTAAAATGCACTTTAGTGGATGATTTAAACAGTAAATTTTATAGTTTATATCTCTTTAAAGTTAGTGTTTCATAAACTTACTGAGACAGAAACAGAAGAACTGAAAACTATTACAACTCCCTTGCAAATGTGCAAGAATTACTGAAACACAGGAAAATAACTGACATCTAAACTACAATAAATATAATCATTACAGTAAATAAAGTATCTTTTCATACATACAATTCTATTGAAAGACATTTTGAAGTTGGTGTATAAACAAAAACCAACTACTTTACATTAGCAGGCCAGAATTAAATGCAATTTCCAATCAAAAAGTATCACCTACTTCATTCATTTTTTGATCATCTGGTCCTTGAGCATCCTTAGTCTGTTTGATATTTTCTACCATTTTTCTGATAAAGGCATGACTGTTGTTTTCATTTTTAGCCATTAATATTTCCAGTATGAACCACAGGCACCTTCAGGAGAAATAAAGTATCTCGCATGAATCAAAGTACAAAAGAAATTCTTTTAAAAAGCACATTTGAGAACATGATTAAGTTCAGCTTTTACTAGTGTTATGAATTTGAACCAGTCTAACTCTGAGAAAACAGTTCTTTTGGAAAAATGAAATTAAGATGAGCAGAAGGTGAAGGGTTCCTTATAAAATATCACAGAGCACTAAAAAAGCACCTATACTATTTCTCTCAATATTTTAGAGAAGTAACTGGCATCATTATGCACACTGGACTGTGTAACAGGGTACCACAATGAATTAAAATTCTACTTAGAATAAAGTTAGAAATAACACTATTAAAAGTGGTCTTACTCTTTAATGTCCTTGAGTTGTTCAATGTCCTGGACTTTGACATAATCTGGGTCATGAGCTAGAAGATGGATAGTATAAGGAACAACATACTCTGGTAGAAGTGACAACAGTTTCTCTGAAAAGCAGAAGAAAGATACATCAAAAAACTACATACCAAGAAGTATGCTTTTCTACCAAAGAGGAGATGGCAAATTTTGAGGTCAGCATGCATTAAGGTACAAACACATGTTGGCCTATCATTTCTCCATGATGTTTCATTTCATGGCTGATGTGCACATGTTTCATGCGTGCAAGAACTAAGATTTTAAGTATCTCTTGCTCAGGGCTGCTTGTATTCTAGCTACCTTGAGATACAGCTCCAGTTACCTCCTACTCCCAATCCTTTCCTCAGTTTAAAGCCTATATTCTGAAGGACTTTGAAAAGCAGACGTGAGGATGGATCACAAAATCCACATTGGCTGCAAGATGTAAGACCAGCACAACTGCAGGATAAGCTGCTACTATTTCTTTGGACACTGCAGTGTACAGCCTTGCTGTCAAACGAACACATGCTTTCTGCAGGGATTTTGAAGTCAAATTGCCACAATATCTGTTTCCAGAGGAGTGGGAGGTCACATGAAAGCTGTAACAAATTAGTAATGCACTGAGTTTGAAAGGCTCAATCCCACCTAAACAGAGCAGCACAACTCAACTGTGACACTCAAAGCATTCAAAATATTTTCTAGCATTCTCTGAGACTTTCGGAATCCTAAGCAGAAGTGCAAGAAAGTCTTTCCTCCATCATAACAGTCTGAAGGCCTATCTCCCTTGGGGATTCCAAAAGTAAGGGTTGTTGCCAATGGCCTTCTCAGAGTTATGATCACAAAATACACTTTCTGTAAGGTAAGAAACTCCCTGACCCAACCAACACCATTCATCATGAACTCCAGCACCTCAGAGATCAAGGGGCACGGACAACAGATGGACAAGTTGTACACCGAAAGTAAAAAAAAAAAAAAAAAAAAAAAATCAGCAAACATCCACACTTCTTTCTTTTGCCTGATGCCTGAGTGAAGCTGGAGGACACACAGCACACCTAAGTTACTAAACCTGTACCCTGTGCAACAGGCAAGACAATGGTGAAAAGAAGGCGTCCTGGTATTCCATGTATGGCACAAGTATCTGATGTTTAGTGCTTGTGGCAAATGCAATATCAGAGTGTTGACATGACTTGAATGTACATGTGAAGGGAAGAGGGAAATCCCCAGCTCCGTTTTTGAAAAGTCACATTTTGCAAGAGTAATTGCATGACCAAGTCTGGAAAATCTTCCTTCAGTAAACTTTTATCTATACCATATTCAGTTATGAATAAGTCCAAACATCTGTAAATCATTATATACCCTAATATTATTTGAAAACTATTTAAAAATACATTAGAATGCTAACAGTTTTACCTCAAATATATGTAGTCATATGAGATGTGCTTCACAAACATTGTGCACATCAAACACAATACACCATTACTGCAGATTTTACAAAACTAACAAAATAATTGCCATGCATACATCAAGTCTTAACCTATCCCTTTCTTAGAGATCTGTATAAATAGGGTAATGCATAAAATATATGTAATATATATGTAATATATAAAATCACCCAATGTCTTTGTATTTCAAGCCATATTTATGTAATTGAAATCCACTTTGCAAAGCAGTTTTTAGTGTGTTTCAATTAACACTGCACTATTAACTTTAAAAACATCCTTAAACATCCTTTACTTCTTTTCAAGTTGGCTAAAATGTCCTGCATTTTAGCCAGCAGCTGTTTACATTACTAAATAAAATAATAAAGATGGCAGGGTAGGAAAAGAATGTAATTACAACTTCAGAACACTAGCAAAATTGGCTTGCCTTAGATATGCCCCAGACAAACCAACCCACTATTATTTGTACTAATTAGGAGCTTCAGTAGAATGCTAATCAAGAGCTCAAACTCAATTTTTCAGTAACTTCCTGCCTTGGACAATTTCTCATATAACTATACCAATAATTCCAACCGGGTCTGGAAAATAAAATGAACTAGTTCCAGACATAACAGGGAAAGAAAAAATATTGATACATATTATATTTAACCCTGTCATGACAAAAACAGTAAGGGAAAAAAAAAAACTTTTATCTTTAATGAAAGAAGACAAGGTAGGGTGGGTTTCCTATGAGCACATAAAACTACAATATGCCAAAACCCTTCACAAGAGTCCTTTTAGGTAGAACATTCATTTAAAAAAATTATCTTTACTCTTGTAATTTTTCTGCTTACTGACTTTCAAGTAAAAGCCCATCATGAGCACATAAAAATTCCTATGCAAGATACATCTCTACCCATATGAAACTAGTAAAAGATACACAATCAAAATAAGTCTCTTCCTGAGTGGCTTCCAATCTGAATAGAATTTAGAGTATTTAAGAGGGCTGAGAATAATTCCTGCCAGCCTATAAAAGGCCAGTGTGGAAGAAATAGGCGTTTTACTGTCGAGTACCAGTCCTTAGAAAGTTTTCCTCAGGCAGGGTAAACAGAAGTTTACCATCTTTTCAACAAAAGCTGAAATCCCCCCAAAAAATCCAACAGATATCCTCCTCACCTATATGAAGTTTTCAAGACAAAACATATAATAAAATCACAAATTTATAGATTCAGACACATAGCTGGAATAATCAAAGGTGCAGATTTCCAAAGGAGGTACTGCCATCATCACCACTCTCAGTTACTGCATGGTCAGCACGAAGAGTGGCAGAGGGAGACACACATTTAAATATTGTGTTATTTTCAGAAGTTAGCTTTGGCTGAACTGCTGCAATATGTATATTTTAGGATACAAACAGTTCAAGACATTTTATTTACTGAAAGCTCAGACTGGTAAGTCTGAATGGCACGAAGTTAAGATTGTAATCCTCAAAACTCCTGCAATCTGTATTTAATCCGGACTCCCCATGCATTATAGCATATGTCAAGTCAAAGACATAATGCAATTATTTCAGCAAGAAAATAATTTGTCAGGTGTACTCTGAGGTCCTATTGGATAAAGAAAATCACACACACCTAGGTTCCTCTTAATTTCTTCCACAGATTTCTGATATTAACTTTTCAGCATCTCTTTCAAACACATGATAATTATTATGCTTTCTGTCTACATAATTAAAACGACACTTCAATTTTCAAGAGAATTTGATTTAAAAAAAAGTCTTAAAATTACTTAGAGGTGTTTGTTCAATTTATTTTTTCTTTTTTACATGTTATTGAGTGGGAGAAAAGTACCACTTTTTTCTTTAATTAATGATACACAAAGGGATTTGTCTGCAGACTTATTCTCTGATCAGAGTCTAAGGGGACTGAGAAAGACTGACTGACATAACTGATATAAAGTGATTCATAAACACAGAAGGAAGTCAGTTATCTGACAGCATCTCTGAGATCAAATTCACTAAACAGGTCTGGTTTAGGCTAAAAGGATAAAAAAATCCTCTTCATTTCACAAAGGTCAAACCATCAGTATCTTTCAAAGAAATAAAACTTTCAAAACCTCTCATTCAAAAATATTATAGCTCTTCACAAAGGTCTACTTTTTCCCTATGACCCTGCACCAGCATTGTATAACTGTGTAGCTTTAAGTCAAAAGGACTGATTTAATAAAAGAAAAATAGCTAACAT